>NC_056744.1:264413684-264603684 GCF_019279795.1 Protopterus annectens | reverse complement strand
ATTTGTCATGCATATACTTGTGGTAGTATTAGTATTTGTTGTGATTATACTTGTGGTAGTATTAGTATTTGCCATGTATATACTTGTGGTAGTTTTAGTATTTGTTGTGCATATACTTGTGGTAGTTTTAGTATTTGTCATGCATATACTTGTGGTAGTATTAGCATTTGTTGTGATTATACTTGTGCTAGTATTAGTATTTGTCATGCATATAGATGACAGCTGGGAATCTGTGCTTATATTCTGATCCTGGTGAGAGTAGGAGCAGAATGCATTGATTTCTGACTCTTTCTGGTTGGAGAGTGAGTGTCTGTGCTTAATGTACCTGATTGGTTTGGTTGCTATTTATCTACAAGAAAATGTCTACAAGCCTGCAAACCCTTGCATCATCTGGGATAAGACTGCAGATCACCAAATACTCCATGGCCTGCTTCTCTTCTTGGGATTGGTGCTAATATTTTGCATCTGGTGAGAGAAGAAGCAAAGGAGTATTGCATCCCAACAGGGTGAATCTGTGCTGAGACCAGCATTAGTAGTAGCCATTCATGCGACTCCCCTCTTTTCATCATTATTGACAAGCTCATTCTTTATTTTTTACTAAATACTGCTTGATTTTCTTCTAACTTCAGAATATCTGCTTAAATACTTATTCCTTAAATTTTTAGGGTCTGCGTATTAGTTTCCCCTCAATTGTTTGGCAGTGCTCTATACAGACTCAGAAGGCATGAGTGACATTTTTCCTGTAAAAGGAATATATAAGAAAACAGCTCCAGTACTTAGTAATAATAACTCTCCCTCCTGGCATGTCTAAAGGTCAGTTCCCTGTGCTTTCTCCTATTAATCTGATGAACTTGGGCATTCTGAGGCAGTGTACCAACTGCCTCATGTACACAGACAGCCCTTTCCTCTTACCTACCAACACTCAGACTTGTGAGAGATGCAATTATATATCGTAGTTGGAAGCCATGCACTCTCAAGCCAAGACTTGAATAGCTAGTCAAGAGGAGAAGGTCAAGACCTGCGCCACACCACATGCAACACATAGTCCTCCAGAACACCCAACATCACAGCTCTCACATAAAAACATAAACCACACACCCACCATTGTGGAGGCTCTCAGTAGAAATCTACCCAAACAGCAGAGACCTCCTAGGCAGAAACGCACTCGACCACCACAACACAGCACAAACCACAAGACACATAGCTCACCTACACACTGTGCCCCTCAAACTAAGCCCCTAAGGCAAAACAACTTGCTTAATACACTAATCATAGTTGACTCGATAGTGAGGCACACTGATGTCCCACTCACAAGGTTGAATAATATATGGTAACAGTCAGCTGTCTATCAGGTGCCAGAATCCGACACATAACACATGCACTCAGGTCACTCCACAACAAGTACAAGTATGATTCTGTCACTGTCCATGTGGGTGTGAATGACCTGAGACGCACCTCCCTGGACTACATGAAAATAGACATGGAGGAGCTCTCAGATGATGTGGCCCAGGCAAGTATGTCCCTAGCCCTGAGCAGCATCCTACCATTGCCCAGAATGATACCGCAGTACAAGCAGAAAATGATTGACTTCAACAATTGGCTGTTTCTGGTGTCATTCTAAGGGGATCCAGTATCTGACTGCTTAGGATGACATGATTGACAGACCTTAATGCTTTGACAGAGATGGCCTGCATCTGTCACCCCTGGGTTTCCAGATACTGGCTAAGGCTCTTGCCGCCTCTATAGTGCCTTTTTTAGGTGATGTTCCAAAAATCAAATTACCACTGTAACAGCTATACATAAATGCAATCTGAGGGTCATGATGCTCAATGCTAGAAGTTTAAATCTCAAGATGCACTTTCTTGAAGCCCTCCTTAAAATGGAGAACATCAACATTTGTGCTGTAACACAGACCTGGTTTAAAGAAGCAGGAAGCACCCCTGCACTATCAGGCTATCACTTTTTTTATTCAGGTCATAGCCTGATATATAGGTCCCCAACCATGTCCCAAGACTCTCACTCTATGCTCCTAAGCACCCTGGAAACTATTAGGGTCCAACCCAACACTTTCATACTAGATGACTTCAACTACCCCACCATCAGCTGGGGAAATTACTCATGCACCAATACACTGGCCTAACGGTTCCTGGAATTCATCAATTCTAATGCCTGGACCAGCTCATACTTACCTGCACTAGAGGAAGCAAGATCCTTTACCTGGTTATTACTAACATGGGCAACCATTGCTCTACACCAATAGTCAATTCCTCCCTGGTTAGATATGACCACAAACTAATCACCATGGAAATCCACATCTCATTCACACCCCCTGCAAAGGTAACCACCATGAAAACCTTCTCCAAAGCTGACTTTGGGCTCCTAAAACAGAGTTGGCTAACTTCACGGCACCCATGTCAATGGAAAATAGGTGCATGACTGCTGAATCATACAGCAATGCAATGTAGGAACATGTACATGAATGCATATAACTAGCCATACCCAACAGAACCAAGATGCTCTTCTTCTAAAAAGGAAGCCAATCTGGTGGCCCCCAGTCATTAATAAACTCTACAACAGAAGGAAGAAACTGATGCAGAAAAAGGTGAAGTCCTGATACTAGAAAAACTCCCTTATTAGCCTAAAAAAAAGTTGAGATCCCTCATCAAAACCTCTAAAACCAGCTATAAAGGCAGAATTGCAGCAGACACTAAAAAAAAAAAAAAAACACAAAGCCTTCTATAGTTATATCAAGAATCACCACAGCAATACCCAGGTTTGCTCTGACTTACTGCACAATGGTACCTTCTATACTGAGCCAACAGATTTTGCCAACATACTGGCTGACAGATTCACTGCCATCTTTACCCCTCTCTCCACCCCCTAAAAGACCAATCACAATACCGGAGAAATTCCAGGCACCCAGCATTACTGCAGCACAGGTTAAAGCTGCATTGTCCAAGGCCAAGAATACAGCTTGCGTGGGACCCAACAATATCCCTGGATGTTTTCTATATGAACTAAAAAGTGAACTGGCACCACATCTGTGTGCCCTGTTCAGTCACAGCCTCATCTCAGGCTGTGCCCCTACAGAATGGCGCACTGCTTCAGTCATCCTTCTACATAAAGCGGGAGTGACTACAGACCCTGGGAATTATCGCCCCGTTAGCCTGACAAGTCTGATATGCAAGGCTATGGAGCACATCACCATGGACCTAATTAACAAGGATATAGGGAATCTCCAAACTCTAGATCCCACAAATTTGGTTTTGTGAAAAGTAGATCATGCTTGCTCAACCTGGTTGACATGTTTGAGTCAGTCACCAGAGCTGTGGATGAGGGCAAGGCAGTTCATACAGCCTACGTCAATCTGGCCAATGCCTTTGATACTATTCCCCACTCAGGAATTACTGATAAACTCACCAAACTAGTCATCAACCTCTATATCACTAGGTGGGTTGCAAATTGGTTCACAGATAGAACCAAACAATGTGAAAGTAGTGGACTCTGAGTCAGAATGCTGACCAGTCAAGAGTGGAGTCCCACAGGGATCAGTTCTGGGTCCTCTCCTGTTAGGCATCTACTTCTCAGAAGTCCAGGCCAACATGGAGGGACTCTGGCTGACCAAGTTTGTAGACGACTCCAAGTTGGGAGCCATTATTAACTCCCCAAGTGATGTAGACATCCTACAGAAAGGCCTCACTGAGACCGATGACTGGTGTTGAGACCATGGCCTTAAGCTTAATGCCAAAAAATGCGGCATCATCCCCTTTGGGGAAAAACTCAGTTGCCACTAATTACCACATTGATGGGAGCCCACTGAACACTGAAGGCGTTATAAGAGATCTGGGGACACAGGTTGCCAGCAACCTCTCCTTCGACCACCACATTGTCACTGTGGTCAGAAAGTCCTTCTGTGTAGTACATCTCATTACCAAGGGTTTTGCATCCAAGAAGAAAGAGGTCATCATCTCTCTTTACTCTTCCCTCATTAGGCCAATCATTGAGTATAATGCCCCATTTGGCATGTACCTCACTAGACACATACAACAGCTGGAAAAGCCACAAAAGTACTTCACGGAGAGGATCCTAGGCCTTAAATACATGTCCTACATGGACAGACTCAAAAAACTCCAGCTATTCTCTGTTTCATATCATCTACTAAGAGACGTTCTCTGCTTGACTTACAAAGCCATGTCTGACCCAGCTCTGTTAGAAATTCTACATCTAAAGAAATTTGAATCTCTCTGCACCACACACTCCAGAGACCTCAACCTCATTACCACAATCAACAGAACATGCTGGCGTGAGAGGTTCATAACCCAGAGACTGCCCATGCTCTGGATTAGACTTCCCATACATGTCAAGCAGAGCACCTCACTGGCCCTCTTCAAGAGAAATCTTGATTAGTGGATGGGAAATTGCAAGTTCACCCCGGGGATCACTCCAGTGGCTCTACTTGGCAGAGACACTGGGAACTAACGTCAGGCAGCACAATGCCAGGGCACTTCTATGGGCTAGGCTTGTAAAGACTACAGGGCCAGCCATTAGCCTAGTACATACCTATGAACCTACATACTTGTGGTAGTATTAGTACTTCTCATGCATATACTTGTGGTAGTTTTAGTAGTTGTTGTGTATATACTTGTGGTAGTAGTAGTATTTACTCAGTGTTAATAATTATGATTTACTGCTTGCTCAGCCCCTTGTGCAATGATGTTGAGATTGCCCTAGTCCCTGCTGGGGTGTCTAAGTTGAGCAACATCTGTGTCAGATGCACAGTAGTAAGCAGGCCAAGCATATGTTTTTGAGTAGTAACTTTTTATTTCCTCTTCTGGATTCCATATCCTCATTTTTGTCTTAACTACTTATGTTTCCTTTTCTAGTTATAAGGGTTGACTTCTCATGCTTGATCATCTAACTACACGGATGACAGTGACACTGACCTCCTCCCTGTGGGTTTGTTTGACAGAGATCTGCATTGTCTTGATGCATGACCTATATACATATAGAGGGAAAAGCCACTATATACCTTTTAATCGCTTCATAGTTGTTTTGTCTATGTTGTGTATGACTTAGGGCCAGATTCAGGAAGGCTTACATGGAGTTCAAGAGTAGTGTAAGCCTCCGTGTAAGCCTCCCGATTTAGGTACAGCCCAAACCTCCGTGTAAGAGACAGCTAACACGTCTCTTACACGGACTGGGCGTGGAAATGCTCAATACCTCATTTGCAGCTCAAAGATATGCAAATGAGGTATTTGAGCGATCCACGAAGCTGAAACCAGTCCGTGTAACGGACGTGTTAGCTGCAGAAATGTACTCAGCTGACAACTGAGTACATTTCTGCAAAATCTAAAACGGAGCTATGTCAGCTCCAAATAAAGGGTGCATATGTTTCATTAAGCACGCCAATGGCCAAATATGTGGCCATTGGCATGAAAATGTGTTGCAAAAATATGTTATATAACTTTTTTTTTTTCGTGGGATTATGATGTTTAACTGCAGCGCACACCCGCGCAAACGGGGTGCGCTACCTAAAACTGAAAACCGAAGCTTATAAGCCCACAATTGTGGGATTTATGTATTACATGGAATGTCAATGGAGGGACTTGCAGACCAAAAACAATATGGCCTCCGTTTAGTGGTTGTCAAGGGGGGGAAGCTCCGTGTAAGACATGTAACTAAGCATTACTAGGCAATCCTATGTAAATGAGGGTTTCAATACTGAATCACACTGCCACATAGGTAATGAGCACTTTCTGAGTAGTGTAAGAGTTAGAGAAGGGGGAGGAACAGAGTAAGAGGTAGGTGACATTGGGGGGGGGGGGGAGGATAGAAACAAATGTACCAGATTGGAGGGTAATGTAAGGTGACAGATGACAGACAGACATCAGGGAGGGAGGTGTGTCCCAACAGAACACTAGGAAAGTCAAGAAATTGAAGGTTTACGCTATCCCTACACTCAAAGTTTCTTGATATACGTGCATGCGCGCGCGTGGAAGGCAGGTTCAACATGTGGGAGCGTGTTGCAAACCGTTTACAACGGTTTGCGCGGGAGTGCACGTGTATAAGGCTGTGTGCGCGTGTTTTAACATGAATCAGCCTAGTTCACACCGTGTAAGGATGTGTGCGCGCGTGTAACATCATGTAGGGATGTGTGCGCGTGTTTAAGTGACTGTGAGCTTACTTAAGCTGGTGTGCACATTGCTCCCCCTGAGGAAACAGAGAGGAAACAGGAAACAACCAAAATACACGGAAACTGCCAGAGGATACTCCTGGAGTTAATTGGTGGAAACAATTGGAAGCAGGCAATTATGCAGGCAGACTAGAAGCCCAACCCAGCACTTAAAACACTGCAAAGAGCAGTGCAGGGTGTTTCTCACAAGAGATACTGCAAGAAAGTAAGCTATCAGAATTGAAAACTGAAAAAAGCTGAACTCAGAGCAGAAATGCTAGGGGCTGCCATAGCTGTTATAATCAGGCAAAGGCGAATTGCTGAGGGTGGTGACAATGCAGATGCTGACAGACAACCCAGAGTGAGGAGAAGGAGAAGAGTATACAGGCCCAGGGTCACCTACCATGGGTTACATGAGCTGGAGATAGTAGAGGGCTACAGAGTGGACAGAGACCTTCTGCAGGAGATTGTTGAGCTGTGCAGGCCACATCTCACACACAGAACCAACAGAGGGGCACCCATCCCAGTGGAAACCAAGGTATGTGTTGGCCTAAGAATACTAGCAACAGGTACCTTCCAGATACCAACTGGTGATATGATGGAGATATCACAGGCATCAGCCTCCAGGGTACTGCACCAGTTCCTGGATGCCATGTCAGCACATGTCGGTGATCATATATATATCCCTAATGACCGTGAGGTTGTGGCCAGCAATATGCGTCTCTTCCAGCAAATAGTGGGATACCCTGAGGTGCTGGGTGCAATAGACTGCACGCACGTACGCATCAAAGCACCAGCTGGTGAGCGGGGTAGAGCCTACATTAACCGCAAGGGATACCCCTCCATCAACTGCCAGGTCGTGTGTGATGCCCAGGGCATAATAATGAATGTGTGTGCTGGCTGCCCTGGGAGCTACCACGATTCCCACATCTGGCATCTGACGCAGCTGTACCAATCATTTGCCAGTGGGGACTTCCCGCACGGACACCTAGTGGGGGATACAGGTTATGCACTTGAGCCGTGGCTGATGACACCCATCAGAAATGCACACACACCTGAACAGGAACGCCATAATGAGGCACACGCACAAACACGTAATGTCATAGAGCGTGTGTTTGGGCTGCTCAAGTCACGGTTCCGGTGTCTGGACACATCTGGTGGAGCCTTCCAGTACACGCCAACTACATGTACCCAAATGGTCATGATATGTGCTATGCTACATAATATGATCCTGCGGAAACAGTTGCAGCAGGACCAGCACAGGGCTGGGCCTAACATCCCCCCACCATTGCCAAGACCACCACAGGCAGAGGGTGACTCGGAGGAGGAACAACCTGACCTTGTCCCAGTAGGCAGAAGGAGGCGTGCCCAGTATGCCCTGGCCTTGGCAAAGAGGCAACGCATAGCACATACACTTGGTCAGTAGGAACACTGGGACTGATACCCGCTCTGACTCACTCATATAGTAACAGGGATGCCTAACATGACACAACCTGCTTCCAAACATGTACAGGGAGTGTAGAATGTGCATCCAACAGAGGCAGCCCTGCAGCACCACCTGAGGCATGAATGCCATGTGTTAAGTAATGTAATACCATGTACCAAATGCACACCTGAGGACCCGACTAACATCCACCCTCACCAATCATAAACCACAAAAAACACAAACCTACCTCATAGGTACCACAAGGGATAGGAACCTAGATGTAATGCTACCCAATGCCAGAAGTATAAATGCGTGCAGTGTAAACGCACACAGTATAGAGAATGTAGATATCAGTGCTGTAATAGAAAACAGGGTCAAAGCCCACATCAGCACCCTGACACTACCAGGTCACACCTCATACAGTGATGTACATGTGCAAACACATGGAACAAGCTACAAAATGAGGGTGACTAGCAATAAATGGCATGGCTAACCACACACCCATATTGGTACCATAACAAGAAGCAACATGGATTACCCATGGTCAAATACCAATGGCTAAAACTGACTACCACTACATAGCTTGCTGCAGACCACTGTCCTAATAGCAGGAACTGCCCCAGGCCTACTCTGGCAATGTGAGTGTCAAACGAAATATTACTGTCAACCCGGGTGCCCAGGTCCCTGATAACCTCTTCTGTGCTTAGAGGATTGCCACCTAGATGGGAACTAGGGGTAACCCTGTTGTTCCTGAAGGGTATGACTATGCATTGTTTAGTGTTTAACGTAAGGCCATGGCTCTGGCACCAGTTATCCATGTCTATGAGACCCTTCTGAAGGATGTCTGTGTCAGATGGGTTTCCAACTATGGTTCCCAGTTTGCAGTCATCTTCAAACTTTGTCAGCCATAATCCTCCTGTGTTTGCTTGTACTTCTGAAAAGTAGATGCTGAACAAAAGTGGGCCCAGGACTGAGCCCTGTGGGACACCACTTGTGACGGTTTTGGAGTGTGACATGGCACCAGCAACTTTGACCCTGTGTGTTCTGTCACTTAGCCAGTTTGCAACCCATCCTGTGATGTATGGGTTCACATTTAAGCTGGTGATGTTTTCAATGATACCCGAGTGGGGTATTGTGTCAAAAGCCTTTGCCAGGTCAAGGTAGGCTGTGTGGACTGCCTTGCCCACGTCAATGGCCTGGGTGACTGTCTTGAAAAGTCAACCAAGTTTAAAAGGCATGATCTGCCCTTGACAAAGCCAAACTGGGTTGGATCCAACGTCTGCAAGTCCCCTATGTCTTCATTTATTATTCCCATTATGATCCTCTCCATAGCTTAGCAGACCAGGCTTGTCAAGCTGATGGGATGGTAGTTTCCGGGGTTGGTGGAGGCACCCCCTTTGTGAAGTGGGTCCACCATTGCTGTATGCCACTCCTTGGGCACATATCCCGAGGTGAGGCTAAGATTAAACAGCTGCCCTAACTGCGGGTTTAATTCCTCATTGAGTTCATGGAGCACACAACCGGGGACACCATCTGGTCCCATGGATAAAGTATTTTTCGCCTTGGATAGAGCAGTTCTCACCCCAGCATATGAGATGTTTGGGGGGCTACAATCCTCTGGTATAGATACCCCTCCAGTTGGGGGGAGAAATCCGCACTGAACCTGTCAGCCAGTAAGTTGGCAGTGTCAGTAGGTTCAGTGATATTTACATCATTCCGAACTAATTCTGAGCATATCTGGGAGTTCCCTCCCAGGTGTCAAACATAGGTAAAAAGGCCTCATGATTGTCCCTTGAGTCCTGAGCGGGTTTACTCTCAAAATGTGCCTTGGATGATTGTATGGGGGAACCCAGTGTTTTACTCATAATGAGCAGGGGTGTCTTCCCTTCTACGGATTTCGCCCTATCTTGTAGTAGCTCCTTCCTTTTGTTGTAGAGCTTGTTTATGGCTGGGGTCCACCAGACTGGATGCTTGCCTGTGGTACAAAGAGTCTTTGTTTTGTTTGGGATTGCCTGATCCATGCAGTCCTGGAGGTGTTGGTAGAAGGCATTTGTAAGTGATACAGCGGCTTGGGTAATGGTGTCCGCTGGCTTGGGGGCCTTGAAAGAGACCACACCAGTCTTTAGAAGTGTGAAGTCGGCTTTTGAGAAGGTCTTCACTGTTTGTTTTTCTATCTGGGGTGGGGGTGGGATGTGGACTCCCACTGAGATTAGTTCATGATCTGATCTCACCAATGAAGGGTATACTTCTGGTGTTGAACAGCGTGACCCCATGTTCGTGATGATGAGTTCTAGTATGTTGTCTCCACTTGTGGGGATGGTGACTAGTTGTTCCATGGCATTTGAGTGTATGAACTCTTGGAACCTTTGGGTTAGAGTGTTGGGGCTTGAGTAGTGATCCCAGTCTATATTTGGATAGTTGGAATCACCCAGTATGATGGTGTTTGGAGATACATTTATCCCCTCCAGTGTTTTCAGGACAGCTGTGTGAGGTACCTGAGTTTGAGAGGGTGGCATGTAACATGCTACAAACTGCAGAGCAGTCTTGCCTACGGTTACTTGCACCTGGATGGTCTCCGATGCATCGTGTGTTGCCACCAACCTTGAGGTGAGGGTGTCCTTGATGAATATGGACACCCACCCTCCTTTCTTGGTGTTGTCTGGATTTTGGGGCCGGAACGCATGATATGAGGTAACACCCGATAGTGCCGGGGTGCTGTCAGAAGCCGTGAACCAGGTTTCAGGCACAACACAGACATCAATGTTCTACATACTGAGAAGGGCGTCGAGTGTGTGCAGCTTGAGGTTGAGACTTCTGGCATTGAGCAGCATTACCCTTAGTGTTTGTCCTTTTCTGTGTTCTAGGGTGGTAGGTGTAGAATCTGATTCTTGCATAAAAAAGGCAAAATGGTGTGGCAAGAGCCTCAGCTGAAATCCGGAAGCCCAGGGGTGACAGGTGCAAGCCGTCCCTTGCAAATCAGCGTGGCCTGTCCAGCATGTCATCCCAGGCAGACAGACATTGGACCCCCTTTGAATGACACCATAGTTTAAGCAAATTATTACAGCTGATCATCTTGTCTCTGTTTATGTGGCATAATACTTGGTGAAGGTAGGATACTGCTCAAGGTCAGGGTCATACCTGCCTGGCCTACATAATCATAGAGGTCCTCTATGTCTCTTTCCATGTAGTCCAGGGAGGTACATCTCAGGTGGCAATCCTCTAAGCACAGAAGAGGTTATCAGCATGGATAATGACTGAGTCAGACTTGTACTTGCAGTTGAGTGACCTGAGTGCTTGCATTATGTGGTGGATTTCAGTGCCCGATAGGCAGCTTACTGTGACCTCCTCCATACTCGATCTGGTGAGTGGGACGTCAGTGTGTCTGACTATGGAGTCACCTATGACAAGTGTGTCTGGCATTGTGTTTGGCCTTAAGGGCTGTGACTGTTTGGCACACTGACTCTGTGGTCTATGTGTTGCATGTGCTGTGCCCTGTGGAGGCAGTTGTGTGGGTGTCTGCTGTGGTGGCCACTGCCATTTTGGTCAGAGCCTCCGAGTATGTCTTTGTGTGTCTATGTGTATGATTTAAGTTGTGATAGTGCTATGTGAGACTGGGTTTGTGATGTGTGTGGTTACCTTCACCTTCTCTCTGGTCTTGCTAGTCCTATGTTGAGAGAGCTCAGCCTCCACTTTGGCTATATAGTTGCATCTCTCACATGTATGTGTGTTTTATGGGAGAAGGAGAGGGTTGTCAGTGTACATGAGGCAATTGTAACATTGCCTCAATATTCCCAGGTTCACCAGCTGAGCAGGAGAGGACACTAGCAACTGATCCCTAGACATGCTAGAAGGAATGGACAAAACAATGTTGGAATACAGGGAGATATCAAGCCCCCCAAACCACATCATAGTGCTTGACTAACAATACCTACACATACACCATAGTTTCATAGTGTCATAGTTTACTACTAGACTATCTGCCCTAGTGCATGTATAAGCCTAGCCATAGTGATGTGGCTATTGCCACCCGTTATAGTGGTAATAAGTGTACAGAATAGATTCCGAATATTGTGCCTCTGACTTAGTAGTGAAACATTATGACCCCCATACATAATTGAATAACATGACTGTGCCTCTGTCTAGTCTGTGCCTCTGTCTCATATGCAGTTGTCCAGATGTCTCTTGAAGAGAGTCAGTGAGGGACTCTGTCTAACATGAACTGGGATACTCTGCTAGAGTGTGAGATGCCTCTGAGTTATGACTCTGTCCCTCCAGCATGTCCTATACATCTATGTGCTGAGGTTCAAATCTTCAGCTCTCATGGTTCTGGTGGATTTGAATTGCTTGCAGTGGAGCATGTCCACCAAATCCTGATTGGACATGGTCTTGTATGTCAGGCATAGGTCACCTGTAAGTATGCGGTATGACACTGAATAAAGCTGGATTTCCTCTATTCTGGAAGCATATGACATGTGTTGTAGACCCCTGATCTTCATGGTAAGGTACTGTTGGGGTCTCTCCAGCTGTTGCAAGTGCTGGGTGAGGTACATACCAAATGGGGCTTTGTATTCAATCATGGGCCTGATAAGGGAGAAGTATAGTGGTACAATGACCTCCTATGATCTGGATGGAAAACCCTCCATGATAAGGTGGGCAAGATAGAAAGTCTGTCTAACCACTTTGGCAACATGGGTGTCAAATGAGATGTCACTATCTACATGTGTCCCCAGGTGTCTGATTTGTTTTCTGTGCTCAGTGGGTTGCTGTCTATGTATTGATCTGTGGGTACTTTGTTCCTCCCAAAGGGGATGACTACACATCAGTTGCAGTCAGTTTCAGGCCATGAGTCTGGCACCAGCTATCCGTCTTTGTGACGGCATTCTGTAGGATGTGTGTGCCAGCTGATGTATTCACTATGGTGCCTAGGTTGCAGTCATCTGCAAACTTTGTCAGCCACAACCCTCCTATGTTTGCTTTCACATCTGAAAAGTAAATACCAATTAAGATGGGTCCCAGGACACATCCTTGTGGGACACCACCTGTGACTGGCTTCGAATCTGACAAGGCACCTGCAATGTTGACTTTATGGGTTCTGTTTCTTAGCCATTTTGCAACCTATCCTGTGACATATGGTGTTATATGTCAGCTGTTGAGCTTGTCTATGATGCCTGAGTGGGGTATTGTGTCACAGGCCTTAGCCAAGTGCAGGTAGGCTGTGTGGACTGCGTAGCCCTCATCAATGGCCCTACTGACAGTTTCATAGTAGTCAACTAGGTGCAAAAGGCAGGATCTGCCCTGTACAAAGCTGAACTGGGTGGGATCAAGGGTCTGTAGGTCAGCAATGTCTCTGTGTAAGAGCTCCATAATGACTCTTCCCATAGCTTTGCAGACAAGGCTGGTTAAGCTTGTGTGGTGGTAGTTGCCATGGTCTGTGGAGGCATCTCCTTTGTGGAGTGGGACCACTGTTGCCGTACGCCAGTGTTCAGGTACATATCCTGTAGCAAGGCTAAGGTTAAATAGCATTTGTATATATGGGTACAGCTCCTTCTGGAGTTCACATAGCATGCAACCGGGGATACCAGCAGGTCCCATTGATGCTGTGTACTTGTCTTTGCTGAGTCCGGCTCTCACATGGACATCCAAGAAGACAGTGAGGTTACATACAGCTGTGATAACTATCTTCTTTTGGGGGTGAGGGAGGGGGTAAATCGCACTGAAGCTGTCTGCCGGAATGTTGCCAATATCGGTCAGGTCACTGGAATATATGATGTTGTGTACCAACTCTGAGCATATCTGAGGGTTCCCAACCAGGTGTCTGACATAACTGAAGAAAGCAGTGTGGTTACCTTCATTGTCTTTGGTGATTTATGTCCCCAAGTTGACCTTGCATGTCTTTATGAGATAATGTAGCTTTCTACTAGTGCTGATCACAGCTGTCTTCCCTTTTGGAGATGTAGCTCTGTCTTGCATTAGTATCACTCATCTGTTATACAGTTTGTTTATGGCTGGGGTCCACCAGACAGGCCACTTTCCCTTTGTGGAGAGGGTCCTGTTTTTATTTGTGATTGCATGGTCCATGCTTTCTGACATCTAGCTAAGGGGAGGTCATTGTGGTTCTGCAGTTATCTTTCATCAGCATTAGAAATGACCACAACAGCCCCTGTGGGTGTACCTCAGCAGACACATCCAGCAACTGTAAAGTCCACAACAGTACCTCACCAGGAGTATGAAAGAGCTGGAACACATGTAATGTGTTGCCTGATTAAACAGAGTGCAGCTCCACACACTGCCATGCTGTCCACCCAGACGCAAGCTGTGCCTGATGTAGAAAGCCATGTCCAAGCTGGAATCAATGCACATGCTGCACCTTGTACAATCTGAATGGCAGGGAGCTATGCACATGAGGGACCTGAACCCCAGCACTGACATGCATAGGACAGGCTGTACTGCATTATCCATAACACAGAAGCCACCCCCACGCATGAGTAAACTACCAGTACAGGTTATCCATAGAGTCACTCGTTGATTCCCCTCAACAGGAATCCTAATGAGTGGATGGGAGATGGTGGGTTTACCCTGGGTATCAATGTTATGTCACAGGTAGACAGAGGCACAGTATACTAAACAAGACATATGTCATGGCAAACTACACTTACAATGTGTTGACGGACAAACACACTCTCCGACTAGCATTAGAAATGGCCTAGGGCACGTCGGTAGTGTTTGCCAATGTACACCCATGTTGTGGAATACTCTACTGATGTTGGATGAGGCTGTTGTAAGTAGTTCACATCTGAACATAATGCAACATGGTCAGATAGGTTCATAGGTACATAGGTTTATACTAGGCTATCTTCCCTAAGGCAGGTATAAGCCTAGCCCAGAGTTTGTTGGCGTATACCACCCCTTATATGGAAACAGTACTGTGCCCATTATTTTGTCTTGCCTCTCTCCAGCAGTGACACAGTGACGATCCCCGGGGTAAACATTTGACCTCCCATCCACAGGTCAAGATACCTCTTGAACAGAGCCAGCAAGGTGCTCTGCCTCACATGGACCGGGATTGTATTCCACAGCATAGGGAGTCTCCGAGTGATAACTCCATCCCTCCAACATGTCCAAAGTACATCCATGCTAAGGTGTAAGTCACTTGCACTAGTGGTTCAGGTGGATCTGCTGATTCTGAGGTGGAGCATGTCCATTAATTCCTGTTTGGACATGGCCTTGCATGTCAGGCACATGTCACCTCTAAGCAGACGGTATGTGACTGAATAGAGCGGGAGTGTCTTCAATCTGGCAGCATATGACAGATGTTGGGGTTCCTTTATCCTTTTGTTGGGGGACATTCAGGGTCTCTCCAATTGCTGCAGATGTTGGGTGAGATACATCCAGAATAGGGCATTGTACTCGATCACTGGTCTGATAAGTGAAGAGTACAGGGGAACAATGACCCACTAGATCTGGATGTGAATCCCTTCCTGATCAGGTGGGCAATGTAGAAGGTCTTTCTAGCCACTTTAGCAATGTGAGTGTCAGAAGAACGGCGACTGTCAACCTGTGTCCCCAGGTCCATGATAACCTCCTCTGTGCTTAGAGGATTGCCACCTATATGGTAGTTTGGGGTTACCTTGCTTTTCCCGAAGGGTATGTCTACACATGTTGTGCACTTTGACTTCAGGCCATGGCTCTGGCACCAGCTATCAGTTTCGTGAGTCCCTTCTGAAGGATATCCGTGTCTGATGCACTGTCCACTATGGCGCCCAGTGTGCAGTCATCTGCAAACTTTGTCAGCCAAAGTCCTCCCATGTTGGCCTGTACTTCTGAGAAGTACATGACAAACAATAGGGGGCCAAGGACTGAGCCCTGTGTGACACCACTTGTGACCAGCCTGGAGTCTAACATAGTGCCAGCAACTGTAACCCTGTGAGTCCCGTCCTTAAGCCAGTTTGTAACCCATCTTGTGACATATGGGTTTACATTTCAGTTGGTAGGGTTTTCTACAATACCTGAGTGGGGTATTGTGTTGAAAGTGTTTGCAAGGCCAAGGTAGGCTGTATGGACTGCCTTTCCCTCAACAATGGCCTAAGTGACCATTTTGAAGATGTCAACTGAGTACAAAAGGCATGATCTGCCCTTGACCAAGCCAAACTGGGACGGGTACAATGTCTGCATGTCCCCTATATCTTTGTTTATGAGCTCAATTATGATCCTCTCCATAGCTTTGCAGACTAGACTTGTTAAGCTTATGGGGCAGTAATTACCAGGGTCTGTAGAGGCACCGCCTTTGTGCAGATGTGCACAACTGGACCCTAACCAGGCTGTTGTGCACACTATGGAAATGTAAAGCAGTGATAGGACTAAAGCCCAGGATACTGACCACCACAGTGAAAGTACTGAACCACTACACTATACAGTACTACAGTGTTAGGTCAGTATGAACGGATGTTGACAATTGTGTGCAAAGTATCCCATGCAAAACCTGCAGGCACAGTATACTCCCTGTTGTGTTCACACAAAAAGCATTTGGACAGTAACTACACAACATGGCACAGAACACACAACCATACACTGGAGGTATTTGTTGAAGGTCACACTCATCCACAAATGTGATGGGCTGCAGAGTTCAACATATGGAAAGCCCACACTGGGCATGCCCACACACTTAGATAAATGAGACATCTTTCACACAACATGCCATGGGAAGGCTGAACTGGGCATGCTCACACACTTAGTCCAAATGTTACTCCTAGCAACTGTGAAAACACACCAGAGGATGCTCATTCCCCTTTCTAGACACTGATCATGTCAGCACCCTATAAGTATATCAGGAGAAAAGGAATCGCCCAGTAATCCAAATAGTGTACTCTGCTAATGCGTCCGTCTGTAGTGTCATAACATAGTCAGGTAGGGGTTTGAATCCAGAAAGTGGCAAGTGTGTGTGAAGGGGGGTTAAGTGTGTATGAAAGTAACATCGCTTTTGGCAACTGGGAAAACACACCACAGGATGCTCATTCCACTTTCTAAACTCTGATGATGTCAGCACCCTATAAGTATATCAGGGGAAAGGAAATCTCCCAGTAATGCGAATAGCGCGCTCTGCTAATGCCTCCGTCTCTTGGGTCATTTGGCAACTGGGAAAACACACTACAGGATGCACATACCCCTTTCTAAATGATATCACAATTATTTATGGCTTTTGATTACAGACATGGCACATGTGCTTTGCCCACACAGAATGCCCATGTGTGCGGGTTGTCCCTCACAATAATGCATGACATTGATTAAACCTGTTATGGCAATGCACACATGATGTATGTGTGTGCCAAATACACATATGTACCTGTGACCTTCAATAGTTACCATGTGTGATGCCTGCCACATGTGAATACATGGTATTTGCACAGGGTAACATTATGACTGTGGTCTTCTGTGCAGGTGCTGCATGTGGGATGTGTATATACAGTGTGAGATGTAGATGCTATCAGCCTAGTAGTGAGGGATACACACCTGGTCTGGGGCATATAGTCTACCTGTTGTTGATGAACAGGTGCTGCATGTTTTCACCTGTTGTGGGAGTGGTAAGACGTTATTCCATAGCAATGCAGTGACCGCATGCTAAGAACCGTTCAGCTAGGGTGTTGTAGCTACAGTAATTCATTAGCATTCAGTAATATGTCAGAATCCCTGGTGAGGGTCTGATGCCAACCAAGGTCAGGGTTCTACCAGCCTGTGTCACTTGCTCAGTGATCCCTTCCATGTTCCCTATCATGTATCCCAGTGAGGGACATCCCACATCAGCTGTAGTGGCATGGAGAATGACTGAGTCATATGTGTCCATGCATCTGACTGACCTGTATGCTTGTGTTATGTGGTGGACCACAGTGCCCCATGAGCATATCACTGTGACCTACACCTTGTCCAGCCTGGTGAGCATGTTCTCACTGCACTGGACAATAAAAGTACCTAACACAACTGCGGCAGTAGTGTTGTATAGCTGTACAGACTGTGCTTGTTTGGCACACAGGAGTTGTGTGCTATGTGTTATGCGTGCTGTGTGCAGGCCTAATGTATGCCTGTGTGCCAGCTGCAGAGATGTCTGCCAGTCATGCAGGATGCTATCCTTAGGCTCCACAACTGGCCTGGTGTGTTTCCATGCTTGTATTGCTGTCAGTGTAGGTCCACATCAGATTGGTACTGCTGTCACTGTAGTATTTCATGCCACCCGACAGGTTATGCCAGTACTGGGTTCAGAGTGCTTAGCCCACAGTTTGGCCATGTGTTTCCATCTCATACATGTGTTGTACATCCATGGGTAGGGGACAGGGTTGACTGTGTACATGTGGCAGCTGTGACATTACTACATGACACACATATTCCACAACTGTACCATAGAGGTGACTGACAACTGACCTTTGCACATGCTACCATAGTATTGAGATTGCATTGGTGATTAACAGCACATAGGGCCAATGGTGAACAAGATACATAGGTCCATAGGTTCATACAGGGATGTCCGCCCAGGGCATGTATCCACCTAGCCAGAATGTGTGTGGCTTTCAACATGCATTGTAAATCAGTCTTGCTATGCCCTTTTCCAAGGTTAGTATACTGTGCCTCTGTCTCACAGTGACACATAAGTGATACCCAGGGTAACCCTACTATGTCACATCCAGTCATTAATATCACTCTTGAAGATAGTCACTGAGTCACTCTGCCTAACCTCTATTGGGATAATATTCAAGAATGAAGGGAGCCTCTGAGTTATGAATGTGCCCCTCCAGCATGTCCTATGTATATCACTCCTGAGGTTCAAGTCTTTCCAGCGTGTATCCTGATGGGATCTGGATATTCTGAGGTGCAGCATGGCCATTAAGTGAGGGTTTGACATGGCTTTATATGTCAGGCACAGATTGACTATGAAGAGGCAGTATGCCACTGAGTAGAGCTGCTGTTTCTTTAACCAGTCAGTATGTGGCATCTGTTTGAGCACTTTGATCCTATTGTCGAGGTACGTATGTGGTCTTTCCAGTTGCTGCAGGTGTCTGGTAAGGTGCATGCCGACAGGTTCATCATAGTCAATTATGGGCATGATGAGGGATGAGTAAAGGGGCACAATGTCCTCCCCTGATCTACATGTGGATCCCATCATGATGATGTGGCCCATATAACATGTTTTCCTAACCACTTTGTCCATGTTGTTGTCAAATGTTAGAATGCTATCAACCTGTGTACCCCAAGGTCCATAATACCTTCGTCTGCACTTAATGGATTAACACATATGTGGTACTTTGTGGTCACTTTGTGTTTGACAAAGGGGATGACTATACACTTTTTGTCATTCACCTCGAGGCCATGGCTGTGGCATAAGTCGTGTGTTTGCAAGAGGCCCTTTTGGAGGATGCGTCTGTTAGCTGGAGAGTTTATTATGGCGTCCGGTTTGCAGTCACCTGCAACTTGCTCAGCCACAGTACTTCCATGTTGGCCTGTACCTATGATAAATATATAATGAACATGACAGCTCCCAGGGCTGAGCCTTGTGGGACACCACTTGCACCTGGTTGGAGACTGACATGGCTCCAGCAATTCTAGCCATGTGTGTTCTGCCCTTGAGCCACTGTGCAATATCCATAGTGACATAGGGGTTAATATGTACACTGGTGAGCTTCCCTAGAATGCACAAGTGGGGTATTGTATCAAAGGCTTATGCAAGGTCCAGGTAGGCTGTGTAGACCTCCTTCCCCTTGGCAGTGGCCTTGGTGACTGTTTCAAAGAAATCAAACAGGTTTGAGAAGCAGGATCTGCCATTAACAAAGCCAAACTGTGTATGGTGACATGTCTGTAGGTCCACAATATCTATATATGTGAGGTTCATGATGATCCTTGCCATAGCTTTGCAGACCAAGCTAGTCAGACATATGGGGCGAATAGTGTCCAGGATCCGTGAAGGCACCACCTGAATGTAGAGGGACCACTGTTGCTGTACGCCACTCTTTGGTCACATATCGTGTAGTAAGGCTGGGATTGAACAATAGTGTTATGTCTGGGTGTAGCTCTTCTTGTGGTTCATGTAGGACACAGCCTGGGACACTGTCTGGTCCCATTGATGCAGTGTTTATTGCTTTGGGAAGGGCATCTCTTACCTGAGCATCTGTGATGTCAGGGGGGGCAGCACTCTGCCGCGAGACATATTTGCCCTTTTGGTGTGGTGGGGGGGAGAAGGCAGCAGTGAACCTGTCCACTAGGATGATGGCAATGTCTGTGTGCTTTGTATTTCGTGTGACATCTTGGATTACCTCTGAGTATATCTGGGTAGTACCACCCAGGTTCCTAACATAACCACAGAAAGCCTTGTGATTATCCTCAGTGGCTTGTGGAATCTTCTCTCAAAGATGGCCTTAGACAACCATATGGGTGCCTGTAGTTGTCTTCCAATACTCATCAGTGATGCATTCACATTTTTGGAGTTTGTTGTATAATGTAGTGGCTTCATCCTTCTATTGTATAGTTTGTTTATGGCTGGTGTCCGGCACACAGGACGTCTGCCTTTGGAGAATTGGGTCATGCTTTCATATGTGGTTTCATGATCCATGCATTCCTGAATGTGTCCATAGAATGCCTTTATACAGGTATCTGCAGTCTGGTCCATATTTTCAACAGGCCTGGGGCCTTTGAAGGTTTCCACATCATTTATGAGGGGTGTGAACTTGCTTGACATGAGCTGTTGACTGACGTGCCGCCCTCCAGACTGAGCAAGGTGAGGGTCACATTTAGCTACCTGCCGGGTGATAGAATGTGCCACATAATACAGGCACACAGATCACTCCAGAGCAAGTACAACTATGAGGCAGTCATTGTCCATGCTGGTGCAAACAACCCGAGACGTACCTCCCTGGACCACATGGAAAGAGACACAGAGGAGCTCTTACAGCACCCTCTCAAACTCAGGACTCCCACACAGCCTTCATGCTCACACAGGAGAGTATAGATTTCTCTGCAAACACCATCATACTGGGTGACGTCAGCTACCCAAACGTAGACTGTGAATATTACACAAGCCACAATACCCAAGCTCTAGGGTTCCCATACATCAGACATTCTTTAGCTATGGAACAGGTAATCAACCTTCCCACAAGAGGGGCAGATATACTTGACCTGATCATGACAAACATGAGTACAAAATGCTCAACACTGGGAGTATAATCCCTCATTGTTGCAATCAAACCATATACTAATCACACTGGAGTACTGGATCCCCCACATATGCAAACCTCAAACACATCGATGTGTGTGTGGGAAATGCCCCTTTTAGCAACTGTGACAGTACAGTACAGGATGCAGATCCCCCTTTTGAAACACTGATGATGTCAGGACTCTATAACTATATTACCTGTATTAAAGTCCTCCAGTAATTCGTATAGCGCGCTCTGCTAATGCGTCTTTCTCCAGTGTCATGACATAGTTAGGTAGGGGTTTGAATCCTGCAAAGAGAATGTATGTGTGTTAGTATGAGTGGGGTTTATGTGTGTGCATTATGCTGGGAGGGATAAGTGCCTTTTGCCAACTGGGAGAACACACTACAGGGTGCACATCCCTCCTCCTACACACAGATGATGTCAGCACCCTCTAAGTACAGCATTAGAAAGGGCTTCTCCATCTAATGCAAATAGCACACTCTGCTAATGTGTTTGCTTCTACTGTCATAACACAGTTACGTATGGGTTTGAATCTTGCAAATGGAAAGTATGTGTTTTACTGTGGGTGGGGTTAGTTTTGTGCACAATGATGGGGGTGGGATGTGGCTTTTGCCAAATGGGGCTATGCACTGCAGGGTGCACATTACTCTTAACAAGCAGTGATGTTGACAGCACCCTATACAAACAAAAATACAAAAGAGAAGGTGGTGGTACCAATAACACATGTAAGGTAACACTTCTTCAAGTAATGTCCACAAAACGAAGTAGGATAATTAAACAATTCTTTACTCTATACAAACAACATGACAACAGACAACTGCCAGTACTCAGTATAGTGTTACATGCTACTGTAACACGCACATGTACCAGAATATACCTAGATAGTGTTTTGAAGCCTGAATGTGGCAAGTGTGTTGATGTGGGATGTGTCTGTGTGTGCATTTCCGTATAGGAAACATGTTTCATGTGGCAATCAGGGTACCACAGTACCTGATGCACATTACACCTTTTAACTGATGAGGTTGCCTGCACCCTGTGAGTACAGGTAGAGAAGAGGAAGTCGGTAGTAAACAACATAGTGCACTTCTCAAATGTGTACCTGTCATGTATCGACAGCTACTCATGTAGGGTAATAAATAATGGGAATGGCAGGTGAGCGTGTGCATGTGTGTGGGTTGCAGGGTGTGTATAAATGCATGTGTGACCGAGCAGATACATATAGCTGAATCTACATAACAGCACATGATGCGCATTCCCATAGTCAATGTTAGCATGTGATGGTGTGCAGCTGGTACACTTTGGTAAGTAGTATGGGTGCAGATAACAATTGAGGACATTCATACAGTTACTGCAGCAGGACTGCTGGGATATACACACAATCATAGTGGAACAGTGAACAGTTACCAACATGTTACTACTTATACACATCTATGTAGTCACCCTGTGCATCAGCAACGTGTTTACCTTTTCCTGCACCAATGTTGTAGTATGCAGGAGGTGGCACAGTGTCATCATATGCACAGGGTGTGGGTTAGGTATGCCCAAGCCAGCCACTGGTAACACCAATTGACATGTGTGTGTATGTGTGTTTGTGAGGGGCAGCAGTACAGGGTGGACCAGTGTTGGTGCAGTGTGTGTGTGTATGTGTTTGCCCTAGGTGTTAGGTTTCTGCATGTGTGTAAGCACGCACACAGTCCCACATAATGGCTGCCATGTACAGGGTTTTGTGGACAGCCAGAGACTGCACCTGTCAGGTCATCCAGATCAGTGACTGTGGGCACGGACACGGTACCTGTGCCTGGCAGGGGTGCTACGGGCCATATCCGGTACTAACCCAGACTGGGTACTGTCATCAGAAGCAGGGGTGTGTTGACTGGACACAGTTCCCTGTTGGGACTGTCCAGAGCCACGTGCACGTGGTCTCCTGGGGCGTCTTGATGACAGCACAGACCCAGCATTGCTGGGGCTGGTTCTGGCACTTGAGGTGCGTGAGTGGGCCTGTTGTCGTCCGTGGCCACTGCCAGCTGGTACTGTTGCTGGCATACGGCCACGTCAATGTCGCAAACACACACCATCGCCCTGGCCCATGGACATCTGGTTGTGGAGCAGCTGTTGTATGCCCCCACAACGTCTGTCAACGGCATCTGTGAAGTTACGGATAGCATTCGCAACGTCACGCATGCCGTCTGTCACGGCTGTGCGACATGCTCTCAGCTCCCTCAGAGCCTGTCTGGTGTACCTTTCCATACGTGCCTGTGCCTGCATAACAGTTCGAAACATAGTGGAGGTTGACATACCTCCTTGGGCACGTCGGCCAGAGGCAGTACGGCCACGGATGCCCCCACGAGAACCCATGGGCGACTGTCTGCGTGGTACCATTGGAGGACCCTGCTCATGGCTGCCTTGGGGGATGCATGTACCACAGGTACCACATTACCCTGATCTATGCCCACTGCAGACTGTCCATCACCTAGGGACAATGGTGACAAAGGATGTAACGGCAGGATGACTGTGCGCATTGACGGGGTTGACAGCTGTGTACTGTCAATTGGCTGACCAATGGCAGACCCAGACACACCTTCCTGCACCATTACAGACATTTCATCATCATCAGTACCTGGGGCACAAGATTCAGGTTCCCTGCTGCAGGTCACCAGAGCAGCACCAGAGCCTACGGGAGGAAAACAGGGAACACAGATTACAGTCTCAACACATATTTGACTTCAATACTAATGCACATATTCAGAAATGGACACATGCACTCATGGACACTAACACACATGCACACATGGGCACAGGCACACTCGCACACATGCACACCCCACAGTAAACACACACATCAGTACTGTGTTACACTACTCTTAATTTTGTTAAACTGGGTATTGCAGGTATTATTAAACACACTCACCAGCATGTATACTACAGAGTTACACTACTGTTACTAGTATTATAAATTGTTTTTCAGGTAATGTTAAACACACTCACCAGCATGTATGGCCTGCCTCGTTGCTAGATGGGAGGGACCTGGAAGTATGAAGAGAGTAATGTCAGTGGGCAAAAGTGTGCCATTTGTTTTGCACATGATACAGTACAGTAGTACACTAGTTCCCTTATACACATCAGCTGCTCATAATGTCTGTATCACACATGCACAATTACATATCATGATGACAGATACATACCACATGCACACCTTATGAGTGCATGAAGTAACACTGTACAGAACAGTCATATGTACATACCAGGAGTTAACTCTAATCTCACCCTTACCTCTCTTCAAACGACAACTCAAGCTGTACTTCCAAAACCACTGGCTTTGTTCTTGTAGTACTCCAGGCTAACATCCCTCTCCCCACCCTCTCTTTACCTTTAACCCCTCATTGAGCATAAAAACTAGCTTCTACCCTGTTTCTTTCCCCTTGATGTCCTTCTATGCTCTGACCTACTTCTCCCATCCCTCCCACCTCCTCTTGACTGTCTTCCTTCTTTTCCTCACTTCCCTTCTTGACTCCTGCCTCTTCCCTATTATTTTATCTTTCATACTCCTTCTACTTCTCTACCCTTCTGAGCTTTAACTATTATCTATATGGCTTTTGCCTTATTGCTTAACCGTTATGTTTTAGGTAGAATTGCTTTGAAACTGACAGTACATTGTGTATGACTTTAAACTGTTTGAGTTCCTTAAATGTATGTTGATTTAATTAACAAGCTGGTGTATATTTCTATTATGTTGGCTGTCTGTATTAACAACTTGTCTGTCTGCCTTTATTATGTTATGTGTGGAGCTTTTCTCCCCAGGCCTCTACTGAAAATGGACATATATTCAGCTAGACTATCTTGGTCAACAAATGTAAAAGTAATAACAATAAATAAATATGGCATCTTACCTGTACGCTCGGTGTCTTGCTGCTGTGTGGATCCAACCTCCATCATGATGCATGACTGTTGCTGTTGTTGTTCTGGGGCTGGATCCACAACACTTAGCAGTAGCCCCTCCTGTCTGGTGAGGGGGGGATGTGTGGCCACCCTCCACCTGTGGCAACCTGTTGCCTGCGGATATCTGCAGCACGTTGGCGGACATTTCTAACCAAATCACTGCAGTGATGTCTCACCTGCTCATATGTCCTATCATGCATGCCAACATCATTTATCCTGCTAACTAGATTTTGCCACAGTGCAGACCTCTCCTGCTGATTCTGGGTGGTGCGTGAGAACAGGATGGCATAGTCACGCACCAGGCTCTGGTAGATCACTTCATCCTCTGCAGCAGAATATGCGGGGTTCCTTTTTGGAGCCATGTTCCCCTGGAAAGGTACACAAACAGGTTATCAGCATAGTATCTCAGCAATACATGGTACACATTCTATACAGGGAGTATTACATTGTACTTATTACTGCTTGGTTGTAACTTGATTAAAGTGTAGCTATCATTCTAAGTCATTTGGACTAAGCACTTGGCCTTCAGACCAGTTGTTTTACATTAGGGAGGTTTGTGGAAAGCACTGTGGTGGCAGGACACATATCTTTCATCCGTTGAAGTTGGAAACTGCTGATTGAGAGCCCAGTGTCCAAGTGTATTAGTTCTGGTATAGGCAGTTGGCCTTCAGGCCAGTTATTTAACATTAACAAGGTTTGTGGTCTGCACTCTTGTGTGACAATAGGCTGTACTCTGCCATTCATAGCTGGGGACATCTGGTTTCAGGTTTATAGTGCCTGCATATTTGAGCTGTATCTTACTGACATTGGTACACCTTGTTTGCTGTAGCAAACACTACATCCAGGCCTCCTGAATCTAGCTTTGTTTATATGCTTGTTATTTGTTAGCTTGTTATTTCACTGGTATGCTACTTCCACATAATACACAGCTTCTCAACACTTCTGTGACTCACTACTGATATCTGCATTACTTACTGTACGTATTTCCATGTTACACATGACAGCAGGTGACTGCTTGTCATTGTTGCATTTACTTAATTGTGACACATTGCACTTAGGTTACCTGGCACTTGCTCACTGAAGCTTTTATATCCGTCAGCAGTAGTAGGTAATATCAGTACACCCTCACTCCCCACTGGACCTTGTTTTCAATTATTACGGAATTCACAATAGTATTCTAGCATGTCCAAAGGTCAGTTGCCAGTCTCCTCCCCAGTCCAGCTGGTGAGTGTGGTAATCCAGAGACAATGTTAGAACAGCTGCATGTACACAGACAACCCCCTCCTCCTAACAACAAATTCAAACTCATGTGAGTGATGCAACCATATACCAAACTGGAGGCTAGGCTCTCTACTCAATACTGCCATAACCAGTCAGGTGGAGAAGGAAACCACACTCACTACACTTCCAGTCTCACATAGACCTACCACAACAGCAGAACTAACACATGATCACACATGAACATACTCGTAGGCTCAGACTACAGGTCTGCCTACGCAGCAGAGACCTCCTAAGCAGACACTCAAGCAACCACTACCACGGAAACAAACATGTGCAACACATATCACACAAAGCCAATGTGCTGAACACTCACAGCCATTAACAGTAAACAACACACCTCATACACCTGTACTAAGTGCCTCTATCATCAGGCACACTGACATCATGTTCACCAGGCTTAACGAGGTGAGGGTCACAGTGTGCAGCCTGTCGGGCACTACGACCCGCCACATAACACAAACACTCAAGTAACCCCAAGGCAAGTACAGGTATGACTCAGTCAATGTCCATGCTGGTGTGAATGACCTGACACATACCTCCCTGGACTACATGACATGAGACAGTACGGAGCTCTCTGAGCACGTAGCCCAAGACAGTTTGACCCTGACCTTGAGTAGCATCTTACCCTCACCAAGAACGATGCCACAATATCAAGGCACGATGATCTCTTCCAACAATTGACTGACATACTGGTGTCATTCACAGGTGTGCCAATGCCTGTCATCTTAGGGTGGTATGCTTTGCTAGGGACAGCTTGCACGTGTCACCCCTGGCCTATTGGATTTTGGCGGAGGCTCTTGCTACACCCATAGTGCCTGTATTAGGCAAGGCTCATAAGGCAAACCCACATCCATTTGTATCACAAAGGATGAGGAAGTAAGAGTGATGCTACTCAACACCGGAAGTCTAGACCTCAGGATACACGCACTCAAAACCCTACTTAGCATTATGGACATCGATATCTGTGCAGTAACATAAACCTGTTTCAGGTTTCACAGGAGCACACCAGCACTACCAAGTTATAGCTGTTGCCATTCTTGTCGGCCCCAACACTTGAACAAGGGAGGGGGAATATCAATATTCAACGCAGATTCCCACGCCTTCACATTGGTGGCAAAGTACAACATAGGTGTTTGGCCATTGAGTACAGAAGACGTAGTTGGGGACCTGGGGAAGAAACATGATAGCAGTCTGTCATTTGTCAACCACATGGCCAACGTGGATTGAAAGACATTTTATATAGCCCAGCTAATCATGAGGGATTCACATGTATGGCAGGGGAGGTCATTGTGCCTCTTTACTCATCCATCATCAGGCCTATAATTGCATACAATGCACCTTTTGAGATGTACCTAACCAGACACCTACAGCAACTGGTACAGGACAACAGTACCTCATCAAGAGGATGCAATGGCTAAAACAGATATCATATGCTGCCCAGTTAAAGGAAATCCAGCTGGACTCAGTGGCATACTGCCTGTTCAGAGGCAATCTGTGCGTGCCATATACAGCCATGTCCTACCCAGCAGTAATGAACATGCTGCACCTCAGGAAATCAGAGTCCCATACAGCCACATGCTCAGGAGACATGAACCTCAGCACTGACATAAATGGACATGCTGGAGGGGCATATTCCTAACCAAGAGGCTCCCTTCACTCTGTAATGAACTCACACTACAGGTTAGGCAGAGTCCCTCATTGACTCTCTTCCATAGGAATATGGATGAGTGGATGGAGATCATAGTTGTACCCCAGGTATCACTTCTATGTCACTATTAGACAGAGGCACAGTATACTAACGTCGGACAAGGGCATAGCAGCATAACTTGTAATTGGGTGGCGAAAGACAAACACATTCTACTAGGCTTATCAATGCCCTAGGGCAAATAGCCTAGTATGAACCTATGAACCTGTGTGTACTGCTATAGTATTTCTGCCATATGTTGCATGTGTGTGTGTTGTGGGGGATGCACAGGTAATGGCCAGATATTTCTGCACAGGCGACACGTCTGAAACACTCTGGGTGTTCATCCCTACATACTGGATGTGTGTTGCCATCCAACCCTGTGATGTGGACACACATTACTCAGCCTGGATATACATATCCCGACAACACCACAAGCACAGTACACTACCTTGCTATGTATGCATGTAATTACACAGTTATTCAATAGTTATGACTGTGATGCTATCCATGCAGCCCATTGGGCCAGTGGAAGCCACAACACACACTGCTGGCCCCTTTGCATATGCTTACCACAGACATCCCACATACTGCATGTACTGTGCACACACATATCTAACCCAGAACATCTGCACACCACTTATTAATCCTGTCCAGTGGACTACAGATACAGGTACATTGTATAACAATAGCTGGAGGCTACTGCAGCACAGGGCAGATTCACATGAGGGCAAGGCATCTGTGGTCATCAGTGTTAAGATGCTGCACATTCACCAAATGCACAGATATTGGCAACATTGTTGCAGACAGTTTAGGTGCAGGTACCCCCCCCCTCATTCTCCTACACATCCGGTATTAGTTATCACAGATGACTGTAACCTCCCTATCCTCTCACATGTCCAGGTGAGGGCCACCCTCAACATTGCAGAACACATAGCATCACTGTTACGAAATGGTATCCCTGGATGTGTGCTACGTTCACCCCTGGAGGACATAGCACCACATGACAGTCTGGTATTAATCCCTGACCATACTACAGGATATGTACCTGAACAGTGCCATACATACACAGTGGTCCCACACCAATGAGGAGTAACCTCTAATGACCCTGGTAACTACTGCATCATATGCACAACTGGCCTTGTGTTCTAAGCTATGGAAGTTTTAAGTATGGGCAACATGTACAGCAATATTACATATGTATATATTTCAGGACTATGTACACACAACCTACCTCATGGACATACCTATAGATAGTGAACTATGATACATTTGGAGGTGTCACAGTAAACACAGTATTAACCTGCTACTTTGCATTACCTGTGTTTGTGGCAGCTGCTGCTGTGTCAGTGGTGCTGTTTGCTGCTGCTGCTGCTGGTTTTGCTGCTGGTTTTGCTGCTGGCAGTCTGTATATTTTCTTATTTCTCTCTCTGTCTCTCTCTCTTTCTCATTAGGTTTGTGCAATGACTGTATTGCATGTGTGGAGTGTGGGTACTGAATGCTTGTGTAGGTATCTGCATAGGCCCATGTGATGGCCTCTGCACCAATTGTAAGGCAGCATTGGCTAATTGCATACAGCCAGTTGTGTACTGATTGCATGTCTCACTGTGATTTCAGGACAGTGCTATAAAAAGGTATGTGAGATAGGCGTTGCCCTTTCAGATTGTAAGGGCATGGACCATGCTGGTATGCTGTTGGAAAATGTTCTGTGAGTGTGAAGGTTAGTACATCTCTCATGCTTCATGCTGTGTTGTGAATTCAGGTTGCTGCATTTCTCCCACCGGTTCCCTGTAGTGAGTGTGTATGCATACTGACGCCTACGACTATATTTCATATGTATTGCTATATATACATATGTGTATATATACATACTTTCATATATGTACATTAGCTGACAATATTGGGTACAAGCTAACAATTTGCAGGGCTGTTTCTGTTAACACACACTAGTATGGGAATCCAGTAATTGGGACAGTGAAAGTCTGTCTGACATGCTTTTGGTAGTACACATACTATATTGCCTTTATCTTCATTCCTACTATTACATGTTCCACTTATTTAGCACTATATTCCTGTATGAGAGTCATGTCTTGCTGGTAGGTCATACAGACTAGTGTTACAATGGTCTTGTGGTAGGGCCTACTAGTATGCTTGTATTTTGCTTTCAAATTGAGTACAGGGTCTATCAATCAAAGTGCTGGAGGCACCTTCCAGCAGTAAAGGGGTTAGTAGGTCTCACAGGAGTCAGGCTGTGTTGCAGATTCTGGCTGCTGCATTTATCTTCACTGTTTCCTGTAGTGAGTGTGTATGGATACTGACACCTACAACTATATTTCATATGTATTAATGTATATTTATATGTATGTATGTGTACATATACATACCTTCATATATGTACATTACCTTACATTATTATGAAAGAGCTGACAATTAGCAGGGCTGTTTCTGTTAACAATGAACTAGTGTGGGAATCCAGTAATTCAGCCATTAAAACTCTACCTGAAATGCTTTGGGTAGTACACCTCCTATATTGCCTTTATATCGATCCCTACTATTACATGTTATATTTATTTTAGCACTATGTTCTCATATGGCAGGCATGGCTTAGTGGTAGGTCATACAGACTAATGTTACCAAGGTCCTGGGTTTGAGACTGACAGTGGGAATTAATTTTTCTTTCCAAACCTTCAAAAAGAGTACAGGACCTGTCAATCAAAGTGCTGAAGCCACCTTTAAGCAGTTAAAAGGGTTAGTGGGTCTCAGAGGGGTCAGGCTGCGTTGCAGATTCTGGCTGCTGCATTTATCTTCACTGTTTCCTGTAGTGAGTGTGTATGGATACTGACACCTATGACTATATTTCATATGTATTACTATATATTTATATATATGTATTTGTACATATACATACCTTCTTATGTGTGCATTACCTTACATTATTATGTACAAGCTAACAATTAGCAGGGCTGTTTCTGTTAACACTGAACTAGTGTAGGAATCCAGTAATTCAGCCATTAACACTCTACCTGAAATGCTTTGGATAGTACACCTCCTATATTGCCTTTATATTGATTCCTACTATTACATGTTATATTTATTTTAGCACTATGGTTTTGTATGTCAGTCATGGCTTAGTGGTAGGTCATACAGACTAATGTTACCAAGGTCCTGGGTTCGAGACTGGCAGTGAGAATTAATTTTTCTTTCCAGGTTTTCAGAATGAGTACAGGACCTGTCAATCAAAGTGCCATAAAGGCACTTTTAAGCACTTAAAACCAGGTCTGCGCTCATTTGCGCGGAGCTCACGCATGCGCACTGGCGGTGAGCTCCGCTAACACACGCGCACACTCGCGCTATTTTCTTTGAAAGAAAAGAAAAAGGGGTGACAGGAAAGTGGTGAAAAAGGGGTCACAAAGAGGGTAAGACAGTAGGGAAACAAGCGTGGGATTTGCAGGAAGGATGTGGGTAAGGCACATAGATGCCCATGTCTTTAGCAGCAACAGCTGTGTATTTCTATGTATTTTGGTGGACATTTGAAACCTTCCACCCCTGAGAGAGGTGTCAGGACAACATTAATATTTGTTGTAAAGCCAATTGTAATTAACAGTTTCAATGTCCAGTGGACATGTGTGCGACATGGACAGCTATGTATGGGGCGTAATTTTTTTGTGGGTACAGAGTGCCCTTTTTTTTTTTTTCAGGTGAGAGTGGTATGTCAGGTGAAGGAAGTCGGTATAGCTGGGGAGGTAGGCTGGGTAGGTTAACAGACAAGACAGACAAGACGCATACAGGGGCGGTGTATGACACAAGTGGGGGGGGTTACACAATTGACGGGGACGGAGGTTGGGATATCCAAGGCGCATGAGCCCACAGATGGCAACAGTGGAACTGATATCCCCACCCATAGGCAGTTGCCACTGTTCCTTCACAGCCCAGTACGGGACTGTGCTGGGGCTGTGCAGGCGGGACAATGGCCGTGGCCGTAAGCTGTGCCACCCGAGCCTCGAGCTGGCATAGGGGCCCAAGAACAGAGTGTTGGATCTCCCTTCGCACCACAGACCGGACACCTTGGAGGGTGAGTGGACGTACTCCTCCGGCCACGCTTGCAGAGGGGGGATGGGCCCCATCCCCTGCAGAACTTCCACCCGAAGGTGGCACAGGGCCACCGGAGGAGGGTCCAGCCTGGGCACTAGTGCCAGGTGCAGTCACCAGCTGAGGTGGGAGAGGTGGGTCCGCTGGGACCTGCCTTCCCAAGCATTCTAGGTTTGTGGGTATGTTATGTTAGTTTGGGTTAGTGGCATATTATTCCATTCCAATTAGTTGTAACAGCATGCATTGGTATTCCCATTAAACAAACACCCAGATATTAACACCATTGAACAATGGGCATATCAATATCACATGCATTATTTGAACGGAAATACAAAATCAAACAACATGCAGGGTTGATTAATGGCAACAGGCCATCAGGTTTGCAGGTATGAACAGGGCACATGCACAAACAGACATGCATATATTTGTGAACAGGACAAATGTCCATGGTTAATGAAATGTTCACATACCAATATTTAGTGAGTGTTTTAATTTCCAATTATAGAGTGGGGTGGAGAAAGAAAATGATGACACATTCATAAGTTACACATTGATATACATTTGTAATAGGTACACAATTAACTTGAGGCTGATGTTTCAAAATGATTTTTATTTGACTGTCATGCTAGACCTGTTACAGTTACATCACTATCCTAGTTATTTTGAATTTGATCAGATACATCATCCTGCTACACTTCGATGACAGGACAGGGGACAACTATGGCTGTTTAGTTTGTCAGACAATCATTCATTCTATCTGCAAATTGTTTACTGTCATCACCATATACAGATTTTGGCTTAAACATTCAAGATTCAGACACACTGAAATCAGTTTGGGATGTTAATTTGTAATTCCCACATGCATTTAGTTCTGTGGAGACACACTCAGGCTTATATATTCGGGGGTTATTACTACTTTATTTATTGATACATGACCCTTTCTGTCACTCTCACACATCCTGCAATTTCACAGTTCAGGTTGGTACTTGTAGGCTTTGTTCACATATTAGACCTGTGGTGATTCAAACACTTTCCAGCAGCCTCACTTCTGTCATGATTCAGCATTTCAACAGGGGATAAATCTCACATGTGATTACCTCAGATTCTGAAGCTGTACTCTTGAGACTACTGCGGGTTATACTATATTTAATTAATGGTTGGACATCTGTATTACAGCACTATTTATTTCTATCAATTATATTTACAGTTACACTTGCATACTGCTGAACTTGTTGCAGCCATACCTGCAGACTTTTACTTCTTGCTTGCACATTATATTTCTTTTGATCAATACAGTGCAGTGTTCTGATACGTGCTACACTATAATATTTATTTACAAGTACTATGTGGGGTTACTAACCTGCATGGTGGCACAGCCGCACCAGCCTGCAGTCATGCGCCCTTCGGTTCGCAGAGCGGACACCTGCAGCTGTAATACAAAACAAGTAATATTGGAATACACATCTCCATGGTATCAGCTAGTTTAATTCCTTACAAACATAAATAAAATGTAACTTACGCAGTAGTGGGGTGTTGGGCATATCCCGGGCCTCCTGGATCCATTGGGTCAACTGGTCTTGCTTACGCCACTTCAGGTCCGCATGGTGGTGACGGACCTGCTCACCAGTGCGTGGAATGCCAGTAGCACTGGTCAGATCATGAGCCAACTTGTCCCATGCCTCCGCCCTGTACGCTCCCCATGAGACCTGGCCCTGCATGAGTTGGGCCTCATGATGGTGAACTAGGAGCCAGACCATGTATCTGGACTCCTCAATGCCCCACCGCTGTGCTCGAAAGCAACATCCCTCCCCTACTCCACTCATTCTGCCTGCAGGTCTGTTCTACAATCGGTTCTGCTGTGTATTCCTGCCTATGGGGCTTATATATGCCAATTTTCCCACACATTTCTATGATTGGCCATTTTGGAATTGTATCTACTTCACAGAAACTGCTTTATCATGCTCCATTCTGGATTATATCCTATATGTATGCTATTTCTGCATTTCTAAGTACTGCTGTCATGGCTTAGTGGTTTAGTACCTTGACTCTAGTGCATGGTATCCTGGGTTCGAATCTGACCACTGATTTTTAATTTTCAAGACTGTCTAGACATGAATTGAGGACCTGTCAATCAAACATGCCAAAAGCACTTTTAAGCACTTAAAACCAGGTCTGCGCTCGTTTGCGCGGAGCTAACGCATGCGCACTGGCAGTTAGCTTGTGGGAGCGGTGCACAAACGGTGTGCGCTGGGATAAACCTTAATTGGCTGGTGACACACATGTTAAGCTGAGCACAGCTAGTTGCACACAGTTTGAGCCTGTTAAACCAGTGCTTAGCTACGGGCAAGCAATTTGCAGCTTTTTAAACACTACTCAGCTACAAGCACTCTGTCTCACTGCAGCTTAGCTATCAGTACATTTCTAAATATTATTATTATTGTGTTACTTCAAAATATATGCTCCATTTCATTCCATTTTACAAAAGGGTGTACTTTTACATTTGTACAATACTGTCAGGGGCCTTTTTAGTGCTTATTTCCAAAAAAAAAAGGTTGTTGTGTGGGCTCGAACCCTGCCTGCCTACTCTTAAGCCGGCAAGTCTACCGCTAAGCTATTTCTTCTTGGTTTACTTTGCATATTTAGTTCTCATATCCTTCTCCACTGCCTGCTAACTGCAATTGTGCTAGTAGCACACCCGCGCACACAGTAGCACACATTTACGGGGTTTAAAAAAATAAAACAGTTTTTATTTTCATTTTATAGCCTCTGTTCACTTTGTACACTGATGGTCTGTGGGGGAATGTGTTGTGTAGTGTGTTTATTTACATTTCCATGGCCTCTCTCGTGGCTGTTTACTTTCAGCCATTCTACACTTCCGGGGGCGTGTCCGCATGCAGGGCTTAGCCTACGGACACGCCCCTTACTCTCTTACACGGACCGTGTAAGAGTTACAGTGTGATTCAGCATGCCTCATGCACCTCATGCATATGCATGACATGATGACATCACACCGTTTAACTGCAGCCTCCGTGTAAGAGTTATAACTCTTACATGGAGGCTTCCTGAATCTGGCCCTTATATTGGTTCCTGCTGACATTCATGTATAGTTCTTTTAAACAAGAAATATCTTTATTAAATTATCATAAATGACATAGGCCATGTTACATTTATAAATGACAATAAACCATAGTGACAGAATCTCAGTTTCAAACATTATACATTCCAAACTGTGCCAACAAAACTGTAGCTGTAAACATTATGCATCACTTTTAACATATCTAGTCATTGTTAGTTAACCATTACGTAGCTCATTCAAATCCTACCTTCTTTTAAACCTTGTTCCTCCTCTGCATCTATTGATGCCAAAATTCCTATTTTTTTCCCTATGTAATTTGCACCTATACTTCTCTAAAGATCTTAATTCCAGTTGTTTTAACTCTGATACTATCTTCACTACTTCTAGTTAAGTTGGTTTAGACTTAGATTTCCATTTTCTAGTAACTGCTTTTTTGGCAGTCATCATAATTAGACTTAGCAAGGCCTTACTATATCTAGGCAATTCCAAGTTTGAATCATAGCTAAAAAAATACTTTCCCTAGTCACTCCAACTTCCTTACCCAGCATCTCTGACAGAGCAGTCTGCAGGGAATCTTTAAAGTCTACCAACTCATTAAACTCCCAAAAATATGTTCCCATTTACCTCTTTCTGCCCCATCATATCTCTAACATTTGCTATCTACCTGAGGAAAAATTCTTTGAAGTCTGCTTGGGATATAAAAATACCTATGTAAGGACTTTTAGGCAAAGATCCAAAGTCTGACATCCATGTATAGTTGACCAACATTTTATTTTAGTGAAGCACAGAATGTGCATATAAGAATATTTGTTTCTCATCTCTCATCTCTTTCTTTGGCTAATGTTGCTGATGACATTTCGTAGTCTGGGGTTACCTCTGTCTGACAGCCCACACAGCCCACAGCCACTAAGTGGGTATGTACAGGCTGGTGATTTTCCATGCATCACTGTTACTGTTTGCAAGCACTTAGTTGATTTTTTTGTTGTTCATTTAAATAGTGAGGCTGTGAGCTATTCTCTGAAGCTAATCCAGAGCCATGGCATATTGTGCATGCCTCCATCTGTCAAGATCATCTCCAGCTGTTGGTTCTTCATCATACTCCTCATCTGTGTCTGCTGGTCCTGTCTGCGGTGCTGCGAACTGCTGCCCTTGACCTGGGTCTCCCTGCTACAGCTGTTTCTTGACAATAATATTATGTAATATGGCACAGGCTGTCAGTATTTTGGTAGAGATGTCTGGGTCATACTATAAGGCACCTGCAGATGTAGAGACATTGGAAACATGATTTCAGTAACCAAAAACACACTGCATGATATTAACCAAAAACACACTGCATGATATTTATAGTCTAAGCATGTGCATGATTGTCACCTTACTCAGTGGGGTTGTGTGGGTTTCTCATGGGAGTCTTGAGACAAGTACCAGTGCATATCCTTCATCAACCACTAGATGTCTTCTGTAGAAAGTCACCCCTAGAAAACCTTAGGTACAGGTCACGGGTGTATCATACATGGGAGTTCTGGAGACTACCAGGTTTACCTGTACACACATTATAGATGTTCTCGTGTGCATTACAGTCCATCTGACAGTAGCTAGAGTGATAGTTTTTTCTGTTTATGAACCTTCTTTCCTGTTCACCAAGTGGAGCTTTTATTTCAATGTGAGTGAAGTCTATGGACCCCAGTACCTCATGAAAATGTACTATGGCATAGAAATTTTGTATAGTGGTAGCTGTCACCTCTGGGATACATGAAAACCAGATATGCTCCATCATATATTGTAGCATTGCATTGAGAAACTGATATAGTATTCTTGCAGCTGAGACATGTGATATGCCCCACTGTATATCCTGCCGGTCTCTGAAAAATTTCTAATGCTAGTTTACATAATGCTAGACATACCTTGGTTTCCACAGGGATGGGTTGTCCAAGATTCCCATGGGGCCTTGAGTAAGGATGGCAGATGTTTACTGTTTTGCTTTTAAGACATCTCTGTTCACACTGTAGTGGTCTATTACTTCCATCTCATGAAGTCCATGGTACGTCAAATGTAATCTAAACATTCTAAGCCTTCTAAGCTCTGGTCTGGCAACAACAGTACCTTGTATTAGAGCCTGTTGCACATACAAATTTATGATAGCAGCAGCAACCCCTAAGAATTTCAAGGTGTCTTCATGGCTAAATTTCAGCAAGTCTTAAAAGTTAGAGCTAAAGAAGGTGTAGTGGATAGGTGTTTGCTTTATGTGTTCTTGAATTATTCTGCCATGGCTATTTGCTTAATTAGCATGTAACTCAGCTATTTACTTGCTTGCTGACATATTCATCCAGTAACTTTTGTTTTGTAGCCCAGCCATAATGTGTAGAGCTGTTTCCTGAATATCAAACAGCTCTCTCATTGCTGCCCTTCTTGTAGATGACTGTAGCGCCACAAACAGGCATTCATAAATCCAGCCCGAAATGTTGACAAGTTGTCCCATTCATCTCTAACTTAATCATTTATATGAAATTTACTGCATGAAAAATTTTCAGTTGTTACTCATGGTAATAATGTTTTATAAATATTTCATATTTTAGCAAGTAACGGTTTATTTATGCAAAATAATTACATTAGTAGATAGTGTGATTTATAAGCATAGATTTCTGGCGGACCATTTTGTAAATTTCAAGATATGATTGAAAGTAATGGAAAAAAAAACATGGTTCTACTATGAAACACTGAATTTGAAAGTACCAATGAGCTGGAATGCCAAATAAAATGCCCAAAACACAGAAGGATGAAAAAAATCAACGTTAAGCATTTTGTGCAGAGGGGTCAGCCCACCTGTACACTTGAACTTAACTATACTAATTCTGCAGTTGCATCAACCTGAAGAAATATGTTATCTTGTTACAGTGGTACCATGAAGCTACATTTTTCCACTTAGTACACTGGTGCAGAGAATTAATGTTTTGGGATGCCTTTGTACTCCAAAGATTCAATAGCACTCAAGTTAAAATCATAACATTGCTTTCAACTTTACTTACAGAAAACTGTCATAAGTACAGATTGATGACATTTTGAATGGATAAATGATTGCTTGCTTGCAGAGCAGCTGAACAGATTACAAAGACTATATAATCAGCTTTTTATAATGGCTTGGCATTGCTGTCTCTCCTCTAAAATCTTCAGAGTCTGCATTAGTAAACCACGTTAATGTATTACATGACCGTTTTCTCTTAGCAGAACAAAAATTTGATGTGAAAAGATATGGGATGCAACAGGGGTGTTCATAGGTTCATAGGTTTATACTAGGCTATCTGCCATAAGGCATTTATAAGCCTAGCCCAAAGTTTTGTGGCTTACGCCACTCCTTATATGAAAAAATACTGTGCCCATTAGTTTGTTGTGCCTCTGTCCAGCAGTGACACAGAGATGATTCCTGGGGTAAACCTACGATCTCTCATCCACAGGTCAAGATTTCTCTTGAACAGAGCCAGTGAGGTGCTCTGCCTCACATGGACTGGGATTTTATTCCACAGCATAGGGAGTTAGATAATGCAAAGGCTGGAGATAATGCATTGGGCGGAGGTCAGGATTGAACCTTGTACCTTGTGCGACGAACACCTTAACCGCTTCGCTATCTGGTCTTCATTTTATTAAACACACACACACACACACACACACACACACACACACACACACACACACACACACACACACACACACACACACACACACACACACACACACACACACACACACACACACACACTAAAAATGATAAGACAAGCAACCAAATAAATGAACCAGGAACTTTATTAAAACATCATTTGTAGTCTCTATTTGCCAGTGTTATTAACTTTAATGTTTCATTTGGGAGAACCCACTATAGGTTCAGAAAAAAATGTGATAATGAGTCATCATAGAGTATTGCAATCTGTCTACAAACTGTCATCACTTTTGTTCAGTTATTCCTTTTTTTTACTGTTTGACAGTGATCTGCAAGCATTGTCTTTTTCCATATACTCACTGTAGCTGTTATGAGAGGTACTACAAAAACTAGTTATTGTAGAATTTAATGCAGGCAATTAAAGCCAAGAGGTACCAATGGACTTTGTCCTTTAGTCTTGGGTTTGACTATCAAATTCAGGAAAAAATAAATACAAATAACCATCTGCAGCTCTTCAAATTATTAAAAACTTAATTAAAACTAAACAAACTGGATGAGAGCTCTCTTACAACTAAACAAACCAGATGAGAGCTCTTATTTTTATAGATTTCTTCTTTATCGATTTCTTCAGATCAAGTACAGCAAAGTAAAACTAGTTTAAATGGTGTTTGAACTACACACTTGCCAGTAATGATCACATAACTGCACCTAGTTAGAAGTGCTTGTACAAAGAGATAACCAAAAATAGTGTGTCTTCAGCATCACTGCCTAGAATCATGTTCCACAAAATCAGTCACACAGATCAGAAACCTCTTAAAATTGATTTACTTCATTCTGTGTCAAAACAAAGCATTATGAGTATTATTTTAATGTTGTATACATGCTCATATATTTTGCATCTTAGCCACCTGAAAGTCCGGCCTACATAAAAGCACAGTAAATACTGCCTGTTGCTGCTTATACTACATAAACTGAAAAATATTTAAAGTATTATGGTGCCCAATAACTTCTCTAAGTATTATTACAGAATAAAAGATGAAGTATTTGACATAAAATTATACTGCCTGCATCTTTCATATGAATAGATGCTCCTCCCTAGAGTTGGATACTTCACCGCTAATTGGCTGCTGTAAAAAGCCTTGAAATTGTAATTTGTTTAGTGAATTTTCATGCTTCATATTCCACCAGCCTGATAGTGTCTTTCTGGCTTTTTGAAAGCTGCCAGTTGTTATAAATAATGCTTTTAGTCACAGGAGAATCTAGAATGAATATCAAAACTATAGCAAAATGACTTCCAGAAGGTTAGGCTGCCGAACATGTGAGAAAGTACACAGTATTAAAATAGAAAATGATATTTTTTGGTTTTGACATTAAATGAATGGCATTAGTTTTAATAGGTTTTGTTTTCCGTGTAACTAATTTTATGCAACATGATTATAGGGAAGATGATGCCAGGCTATAATACATGAACAAGGGTTCAAGTGTCAAATTGCCATGACTCTGGTAAGAAGTAACAAATGACTGTGGTACCCCTTCATCAGAAAATGAAAATCATGAAGAATAAATGCTATGACAGTAAGGCACATGTTATGCTGGGTGCCAGTTGTCCACAGTGTGAATTTATTAAATATAAATTGGTACAGGTAACGAATACTGAAATTTGCCTGGCAAACATATGTCACCTTCTATCCCATCAGGATGATGGACAGAGTCAAGCAAAAAGAATAAATAATCTGGAGGAGATTATTTGCATAAATTGGGTAAAATGGATAAGGAAAGGATTATGGATGTGTATGGATGAAGCCATGCAATAGAACAGCAATAATAGTAACACAATGAGTATTGTGGTACAGTGCACTCTTTTTAAGTATAAAAGTAATAAAAGAGAATGGTTATTAGTGAATAAAGAATATATAATAATAAAATATCATATTAACTGTTGAAAATGGAAATAAAGGGAGGACATCTCGAGGGAGTGGCATGTAGCCTGTAGTGTATCAGAGTTTACCTGTTTGCTAACTGGGGATGTTTTGCAAAGTCTGAGGTATTACAGAAAATAAAATAAATAACAGTTTTGTATAAAATGAGAAGTATGATAGGGTTTACTTAATTACCTCTACATGGGTTTAAATGGTTTAAACAAAATATTGCTTATAATTAAATAATTTATGGATATGGTTCCTGATTAAAGGTAAATTTGCAGTTATTTATTTATTATTACTTTTTGTAAGAGCATGTTGTATTAAGTTATTGTTGTAGGAAAAGAGAAGTAACATTAGTGTTCATTCATAGTGCATGCCCCTTGAAGAAGATCTGTTTGATCCCATGCACAAAGTAGCAACAAGAAGGAGAAGTAATGTCAAAGCCTCAAAGGGCAATATTTTATGTCTGCTGATTTATTTTTTGACCCAAAATAAAGGTTGAACATGTGAATATAGGAAAGTAAAAAACAGGAGGAAAGAAAGCAGAGAGTAGAACATAAGATGAACATCTATGAAATGAGCAAAATGGGGGAAAGGTGGTGAAATGCTTGTTTTTTGTATGGGGAACTTGTGGAAAATCTTTTTTCTTTATTTTTTTGTGTAGGTCAGGTGCTCATTTTATATGAATGGAGAAGAGGGAAGCTGAGAAATGAAGCAAGGGAAGTAAGAGGAAAATAAGAGTTTAAGATAGTGTCAGTGGCACACAAACAAACATAGATGACAGACAAGACTAGCAAGTTAGGTACCAACTCAGTGAGGGAGAGGGAGCACAATGGAGAAGGAGACATCAGACAAAAAGAGGAAAGGCAATGGTGGTAGGGAGGACTGGACAACAATCAATGTTGGGCATATACACAAAAGGAAGGGGAACACCAAAATAGGGGATAGAAAGGGGGTGCACAGATGCAGTTCCTGCCAGCTATGACCCAGTGGCAGCTTAATCACCACCTTGGGCCCACTCACCACTGAGCCTTGTTTGAGATGATGAAGCCAGTGTGGGGATAGAGATGTGACTCAGTGAGTTGCCATAGGTTCTCCAACTAACAAATGTAATCAACACCTGTTGACTACCCCTCAGTATGTCTTCCAGCAGCTTATGGATAACAAAGCTGTCAGCTGCACTGGCACAGCTACTTGTTAGTATAGGAGCAGGACCATCTGGTCACTGGTGGATGCAGTGCCTAATGCACATGTTGCAGGAGCCATGGCAGTTACTGCAGCAGCTTGGGACACTAATCTTATCACTATGAGTGATGGTGGTGGTGCCACTGGTCTTAGGCCAACAGGCTTTGCTGGAGGAATAGGTGCAGAACATGATGATTCTGATATAAGTTTAAAATAAATGGAGACAAAAAACGAATGTAACAGAAAGGATAGGGAGAAGTGGGGTTGGGGACTAAGAAGTAAAGATCAAATGAAAAAATGCAGCTAAAACATATTCTTACTCTGACTGTGTTACAGCGACTATAACTGAGTGAACAAGAAACACCCAGACAAAAGTAACAAAGATGGCACATTATACAACAAATGGGAGGATTGAAGTCACAACCATCACTGGGACAGAGAAGTACAGAATCAAGGAAAAAATGCAGCTGAGACATATATTTACTCTGACTATGTTAAGGTTACTACAACTAAGCGAACAAGAAATAACCACCCCAAAGGAGCAATGATGTCACTATATAAAACACAGAAGAACTGAACTCTCAGTCATCACTGCATACAGTCTAGCCTAAAGCATGAGATCTAATGTGGTTTGCCAGTTGTGCAAGTAGGTTGAAGACTACAGTGAAACACACAGTAATGGTGGTTGTGACACTAGTGTAAAGATATGAAGAAAACATGGACCTCGAATGTACATTTGATTTACAGTGTTACAGGTACTAGACGCAAAAGAAGACCAAGCACTAACCTCTAAGTACCAGTAATGGCATAACAACAGCTGAAAGGGGAACTGAACCCATGGCCATCATCATATGTAAACTAAATGGCAATGTAATATGTTGAGCACCTTGTACAATACAATGGACTCCTTCAGTCAAGCAAACAGTAATGGTGTTTGTGTGAGACACAAACTTTTATATAACAGCATAGCAGACACATCAATCAGAATAACAACAACCACTCAAATGAAACTTCTCATGATGCAACCATTGATGGGAATTAAACCCAAAGCCTCAGCACATGCAATCCACAGGGCAAAGTCTCAGCAGGAGAAGCCACTTGTACAATCTGACTAAAGTGTTCAGTTAAACACACAATAATGTCATCAGACCAGGTGTGTGAGAGAAATATACCAATGCAATGGAAAAAGGGAGTTCATCTGTATTTTCTATCAAATGTTGTAGATGTACTCAAAAGAATAAAACATGCCCAGCCCAAATTATGAGTCATGTCATAGTAGTTTACTAAGGTAGGACTCAAACCCACTAGCATTATAAGGCACAAGCTGAAAGCAACACATTAACATGGTTAGATACTGATACAATTCCACAAAAATAGCCTACATCCCCACACATAAATAGCATCTATCATTCATAGAGTTATTTCTGAACTATTGAAATAAGCACAGAAGTGCCAGTACTGTAGAAAACTCATACTGAGTTAGACTACAGCCATATTAACTGAACATATTGTTAATATTGGCAGATGTACCATGCATAACAGGTGTACTCACCCTAGCAATCTCTAAAGAACTATATCGTCCTCTTGTGCAGCTGCACATTCTCTACAAAACCCTTGGGGCAATGCAGAGAGAAACGGGAGTGTGTTTCATATGTGGAAGGCATATAATGGCAGGTTGCATGTGAAAGCACACAAGGGTTACTTGCAGTACATAAGTAGCTCTAATCTCAGTCTTCCATTAACCCAAGATGTCAGGATATCATCTTTTTAAGTTCCTATTATGGTGATGACACTTCCTCTGTATAGGGGATCCCTGTGGCACTGCCTGGCTCAAACTATTTCAGGCCTAAACCTTGCACTGAGGAGCTTCATAGACCTCCTGATGGAGCCTCTAGCTCTAATCCTGGTATAACTGGTTGGAAGAAAATCTTAAGTTTCCTCAACACACTACCTTTGTGCTCAAAAAGAAGCGTTGACTTCAGCCTTAGATGTCATGTCTCAGTAGGTGTGAAATAGCAGAGAAAACTGGAAGACAACTCATAGTCACACCCATTTTGGGTGTGCAAACTGTCACAAAGTGGTGGGCAGCATATTTGTGTAGCCAGTCATGGGACAGCCCAATATGCACATAGTGTACGACAATGTATGAACATTGCAGTTTGTCATGATAAACATGACAGCCTGATATCTGAGTATATGCCAGTAGCAAAATGCATTCCAGTGACTCCAGTTACATTATGTGGTATGTGGAATTACAGATATCACCATGGAGGCATAAGCTGCATCACATGCACAGCACTGCCAACAGGTGTCCAGGTGTGTGCATAATATTATGTAGTCCTTACTGCAGAGTTTTGCCAGTGAGCACAACACAAAAATTGAGCATTTCAGAAACAGTACTAACCTGAAGCCTCACCATGTCCAGGTACCTAAATCCATGTGATATGAGCCCCACTGCACCATGGGAGAAGCTGTGAAGCAGCAGTTTTGAAACCTGCAACAGGTGTAAATTGAAAAACTTGATTCTAATATAGCAGAATATTTGACTATAACAAGGTAAGACTTGACATTTTCATCTGTGCTTTTTAAACCAGTGTGTACTGATAGCTGCTGCTGTAATTAGCCATGCATGCATCTGTGACAATACTTAAAACAAAAATGTGCTGGCAGGAGAACTGCTAGGATAGGTAATTGCTGTGCTGAAGAACTGTTAAGCATAAAAGGAAACACATCCATATGCAATTACCTTAGAGCACCTGTGGAAATCATTCAGCCTAAGATTATATTTTTTGTGGGTTAGACTAATTGCCTGCTGTATATGCTTTTTACCACACTTGCCAAATTGCTTTCAGTAATAACAGGTCTCATTAATGTCATCCTGAGGAATTACAATGCTAAAGCTGGTGCATTGTGGGGGAGATTTGGTCAGTACTGTTTTATTGGGCTTGACATCAGGTGCTCTGTCTGGATAGACAAATAAGAATATCAAGCACATGAGAAGCATAGTGAATGGGAAGAACAGTGATAAGGGTTTTTTCTGGGTTACTTCCAACCAAGATATTCATACCAGTGTTTTACATACCTACAGATCAATGTCAAAAAGGCCATCAGAGAACAAACATATAGATGAAACTGCAGAAAAAAAACTACCATGAAGGCAAGGGTTTCTGTTACAGGGAATGTGTTCATCCAGACTCTCCATCTCCATGGCCAATGGCTCTTTGGCTGGATGTTGCTGACCCATGCCTGATAAGATGTGGTGGTGGACATTGATACTTGTTGTGACTGGGGGCAGGCCATACATATGCAAAGGTCTGACTCAGGAACACTGACATTATTCATGCTGCTAAACAGCAACCTGTCCACTTGGCACGGGAAACTAGGTTGACCAATAGTTGGCCATCAATAGTGCCACCACTGATGGAAATGCAGTAGTATCTGCCCCCTGTCAGAAGAAGGGCCACCTCTACATGGTACATGAATATTGAGGCATCAAGACTAACTGCAAAAGATGCACCAGTTATGTACATCTCTTCTTCTGTAGCAGCAGATGTAGGTCCTCCTGACCCTTCATATTTGACCTAGATAGTAATGTTGTTTGCAACATTCCAACAACTCAACATTTTGCATAAAGTATGGCATTTCATTGTATATAAGCTTAGGGTGTACTTTTGGTATTGGGTTTTATTTACACATGAAATTGTTCTTTTCTGTGTGCATAAGTGGTTTTCTACTTGCACATGAAATTGTGCTTCTGCGTATTCACAGGTATTTTTCTATCACTCACCATCATTGTAGAGATGCCATCACCTGTTGTTGGAGAATCTGATGCCTCTGGGGATGAACGTTGGCATGAGCTAGTACAGTCAAGGTGTATAGTGAGTGTGCACTGGACACTAGGAATGTGACCACTACATCTCCTACACAGACCAAGGACACAGCCCTTATGCCTGCTGACACTCGGTAGATACAAATACACATGCACAAACACACAAACACACACATACACAAACACTTAACACAGGAAGAACTGGTTGCTGGAGTCACTTTCAGTCAGGGAAAAGCTGCACCCTAACACGTCAGGCTCTGCCACTAGTGCCATTGGGTTGAGGTGCAAAGTTAGGGAAGTAATTACAGGATTGCAATGGAAACATGGTTACTGCCTTTCCATGAAGTTGGTGTGTCAATGACCACAACCAGTACACGTGCAGGGTCTTCATAGAGGCATAGGGCAGTACCACAACAGCTATGACAAAGTCAGTAAATATCTACTGAAAATTCCATTTTCTCCAAAAGTCCACACATGACTCATTCTCCCTCGTAGAAAACTGGCTCACAAAATCATACCTAATACTAACACCCCCCAAAAAGGAAACAAAACATCTTGTTTTCACACCCAAGACTCATTCTAAATGCAAAATGAACTTTCAGATCACCTCTGGAAATAACACAAATACTGAGTTATTCTCCGATAAAATTATTATGTTTATAGTAGACAACACCATGACATTCAATCTCCACATCCAGCAAGTAATCAAAGAAACACATCAGAAGTCTTCTACATGGAGCCAAACAGTGACTGAAAGTAGCCAGATAAAATTAGCATCCATCTACCTGCTGCAGACAATTCAGTAAGCCTCAAGTATTTTCACCAACCTCCAATCCACCTTGACAACTAAACAAGGGCAATGCAATAATAAAATAGTCAAATTTGCTTCCAACAAGCCATATTGTACACATCACTGTATTGTCCTCAGGCACCTGAACTGGTTTGAGCTGTCTCACCTTCTCACCTTCTTTCAGCGTTAATTTGCCCACAGATTACTCTTTCACCCTGATAAATGCCCTGCCCTAAGTGCTATACTACAACTCTACTCCACCAAAAGAGCTGTCCATTCTGCTAACAAACATTGCCTCTTGATTTACAAAGCTCAAAACAAAGCAGGAAATTCTCATTACTCCAACTGTATTTCAAAATCCTGGAACTCTGTTCCCCCTCCACTCAGACTCCTCAACAATGAACATTCTTCAAAGATAAATTAAAACTGTTACTGCATGGCTACTGACTATGTCCATGCTATGTCCGTGCTATGTCCCAGTTTAAATCATTCCTAAACTCTCTCTCCTATGTACTCATATATGCCAGTGACTTTCTCTTCTCTCTTATTTTTCTGTTTTCTGCTCTTTTTATGACAAAACACATATAATTATATCTGACCTAATGTGCTATTACTTAACTGCTCATAATGCTATGTTGCTACAAAATATACTTGTTCATTTCTTAATTACCTGCTTTTGTCATCATATTGCATAGGTAGTACAATAACTAGTTCTCATGGAGGTTTTCTATTTAAAGTTGCTAAATGTTACCCGAGTACTATATGTTGTATAAATACTACTGTTATTTCTCATGGAGCTTTTCTCCCCGTGCCTCCGCTGAAAAGGGCTTGTTTGCTCAGTTAGATTTTCCCAGTAATCAAATGGAAATAAAATTAATAATAAGAATAGCAGAAGGAAAATTATTTATGTGATGAAAATGGATCTACACCTTGTTATCTTTTTAAAGTATATCTGAGGAATTAACATTTTAGAAAAAATGTAATATGTGATATTGCAGTGCCAATTTGTTTATTCTACAGAGGTAATGAGTGCGCTTTGTAATGGTTAATAAAGTCAGCTGGACTATGATTGCTTAGGTGACAGAGTAAGCATAATGACCTTAGCTGGTGACAAGGCAAAGCCTGGCAGCACATTTTATTGCTGGGCATCTACTGTGAAATAATTGACTATTTACTATGTGTCAGTTAATCAAATGGCAAGAAAAAAGAAAGCCAATTTTCTAAAAATAAATTAACTTATACTTCTTGAATGAATGTGGCATATTATAAAGTGCAAATTGCTCAATTTATTATTGTAAATATTACCTCCTGTGAACCCATTCTAATCTGAAATATAATTAAGTGATCTTAACAGTTCATGAAAATTCTGAAGTACTTCTTTACTGTGCCCACTTCAGAGAGTGTTTTAGGATTCTTTAATTTTCATATTTATGATTCATTTTTGATCACTGGCCTTCTGGAAGTAAAATGCTTTTTGGGGACATTTGTGGCAAGACTTGTAAAAACACATAGAATATCAATATTTATACTTTTGTTTGAGCTGTCAGTCAACCCAGACTGACATTTTGAGTTAAACACTACAGCAACATGTTATTTACTAAGCAGAAAACTAGAAACAGAGGATCTGAATATAGATAAAGGTTGCCTAGCCCACATATGATATTCCTTTTCATGAAAACTAATTGATTAGACATTCCATTTAACCAGTGCTAATTTTTACCCATGCATCCTTTAATTACTTCCTGTTTCTCCCAGGCATTCAGGAATTGAAAGAATTCTTGACCTTACTAAATGTTTAGTCGGGGAGTTCTAATACATCTTCACATCCCCTCTAATTCTTATAGTCTATATCATGAAATTGTGACTGTTCCTTATACATCTCTTTTGTGAATATGCTTATGCATACCTTTTATGAAAAATTACAGTCACTTAGACAATGCTGATAGCCTTGAGGTGTTGGAAAATATTTAAATTACCTGGCTATTTTCAAGACCATGCATATTAAGATCTTGCTGTCTCTGCATATGATATTTCTGTATTTTCAAGACCGTGCATATTAAGATCTTGCTCTCTGCATATAATATTTCTGTTACAGACTGTGCCATATTTTCTTCACCGTCATCTAAATGGCTTTTATGTATTCTAAGCATTGGGATGATAATTTCTCTAAAACTGCTCCTAATATGCCATAGTGAGCCTTAGCAACTATAGATAAAGCAAATAATTACTTCTTGTTTTCTACTAATGGCCTGTGTGTTTATGCATTCTAGCAGCCTTTTTTTATTTTCTGTTACAATCATTGCTTAGCTTTTTGCTCATTTGACATGATGATCCCTAGATTCCTTGTTCCATTCCTCATTCTTTTTTTTTACACGATGCTCCTTTCAGTGACATACTCTTTTCTTACAGATTTGTTCCATATTGGCACTGAATTTTAAGCTGCCATATTTAAGAATAGTCATTTCATCTTCTCAAGACTCTTTTAATCCTTTTTGCACCTTCTTTTGTATAAGCACTGCTGTAGAAAGGGCAGTTGTATGTAAGGTACTTAAAAATAACACTAACTGGGGAATTCTGAAAGGTCTTCCAGTAGTGCAGCCTCCCCACAAGTGAAAACTAGTTCTGCATTCCAGTAGGATGTCATACCTGGAAATGGAGTATGACTAATAATACCGGACACTATGCAAACTTTGCAACTTAGCAGAATACCAGGAAGTCTGGAAAGGTAATGTGATTAATAAATATTCTGTATGAATAAACACCATTACTGCATCCTGATGTAAGATTAACCCTGAAAAACCTACAACATAGTCAAAGATGGCCTTAGACATTCTATTAATGCCATCTGCACATTGGACACGAAGAGGCATGCATAAAATGAAAAAAAGAATATCATGCATGCAGTACCCTATTTGAAAACCCAGAGGGTAAGTGCACCACCATACAGAGGGAACAAGCCATGAAGAGCAGCTGCACATGAGCATAGTCACAGGATGCACCCCTCTTACTCATACCCTGCAGTATAGCTCCATCTCTTTGTCAGTACTGGTACTGCAGGTTGTTTTGCCTTCCCACCATGTAATGCCTGCAATACCAGTACTGACATACTGGTGAAAAAACATCTCAGCTAGAAGGACCCACTTAATGAAATATGCTATGCATTTACTTAAAGATTTTACCTTGTTCAACAAGAGTATATAACGTTTTAAGTCTGTGGCACTGCAAGCCAAATTAAAATTTTGGAATCACATGTAGGGCGCTGTGATTCTTTACCAGTCTTCAAGGCTTGAAGAATCCTGTAAAACTGTAGCCAGTGTTACTACAAATATGCAAATGTTCATAATATCTAATAAGAAGTCAAAAAGTTTACTATACAGGAAGTCATTAAGTAAGACTGCTACCCAATAGTAAAAAAGCCAATTGTCATAGTATTTTGAATGTAATTAAAATATTAATAATTAAAAATTTCACTATAAAAATATAGCAGCCAAACTTTGACAGAAGGTTAATATAATTTCTTATATGTTTTCAAAATAACTATATTTATTTAAGTAAAATAAGTTGTGACAAACCTCAGAAAATCTTTTCTTCTTCTTCATGCTCTTCCATAATAAATAATAAATACTAGATAACTATGAGATGATATAATGCTAGGGAACAAATATAATAAAATTAGGGGGTATTAAGAATCAGATGCCCTACTGTGTTAAGCAAAATAGCACAGTGAGTGATGGTGGGCAGGGATGGGGTAATTCAGAGGCACACATCACATGACCATGCCACCAGAAAAGTAGCATGATATGTATCACATGGGAATGACTACATAATCACATGCAAATGAGTGTCAGTATGGTAATGAGAAGCACTGCATACGCAAATGACAAAAGCCTATAGTGGCACTATTCAGAAATATCTAGAATTAGGATACTGAAACATGGTCATCAACTTAGCTGAACGTCATGATTATGTGTTAGGAGTAACATCTGATGTAGCCACACAGCATGTATAAGTGATCACCATGGAATCTATTGTCTGCAATGTTGCACACTGTCTCCTTGTGCACAGCAGAAGAGTCTGTCAGTGACTGACACACCATCACCTCCACAAGCAGGATATAGTTGACTGGTGCTATATGGACAGAAGCATGAAACAGTAGCTAGTAGATATGTACGATCCTCACATGGGATCATGGATAATGTTTTGAATGCCTGCCTCATTAAACCATTCTTGTTATGGGAACCATTCAGCATTCAGCAGGAGACACTGTATGAGTTTCACAGGCTTCTACATCATGAGTCCTGCAAAAGTTCCTTGATATGATACTGATACATGTAGAAGGGCATATTTGTTTTCTGCAGATTTCAGACAAGAGAGCCATCATAATGCAAGCATTCTTTTAAACAGACCCTTCGCTTGAGTTCTTGGAGGCCACTGACTGCACTCACATTGCTATCAATGGCCCACCAGCTTCATGTGGCTTCCTGTATATCACCCTAAAGCTCTTAGACTCCATCAGCTGCAAGGGATTGTTCAGTCCACTAGCTGTTATATAGAATGTGTTTGTGCACCATCCAGGCATTTCCAATAACTCCACATCTGGCACATGTGCAGTCAAAGTCAGAGTTTAATTTCAGTGGAGGCTTTCCTCAGGGTCATCTAGTTGGTAAGTTCACATATTAACTGCTATAGAAGCTAGAACCATCCATTCCCATAAACATATGTAATAAACTATTCATAATGGTACTTGCTGTTCTGTGTGACAGATAATGTTGGATTTTTCTTGGAGCCATGCTTTATGACCCTCATTCACACACTCCAGACAGTGACAGAGAGATGGCATACAGCACTGCACACTTGCAGATAGAGAACATTGTAAAATGTGTGTTTGGAGTACTGAAGGTCTCCTTCTGTTGCCTGGATACATTTGGTTGTGCACTGCAGTATACCCTGAAGACCTGCAATAAGATATATGTGCCCTCTGCCACATAACATAGTGGTATGGATACATTTACAGCAGATCAAGTCAGTAGTACTGGCTGACATGCATACCAGCAGCAGAGCAAGTACTAGGTTAGGAGTTGTCAGAGGAACTGATTACAGAAGGCCTTCCTTTAAGGCAGGAACAGGTACAATACATCATGACACTAGCAAAGAGGTGACAGGTCCTCAGAACAAAATGGATGCATGCAATAACACACCAGGCTATGCATTATAATACATTGACTGTCAATACTTTGCAACAGATATTACCATACCCACACAAGCCATGTCGGTGGCCATGCACATCTTAGTTGCTCATTGGATTTGTAGATTAATTTGTACTCAAGTTACATCCTATACTGCTCCAATTACTTACTTTCTACCCCTCCTTTATGTAATTTTCTGTTGCATAATGAGGTTTTCGATTGGCAATGTTTTACAGTGCTTTGATAACTGTTGTTTCTCTCAAGAAACTGTTTTTATAAAGTATAGCATATCTTACTGAACATTTTATTTAAGCCTTGTTTTTTTTTCTTTTCATGATATTTTAATGTTAGTTTGTTGTTTTGTTTTTCTCCATTTATATATTTTTTTCTGCAATATTGTCCGTATTGCAAGCAGTGGTGAGATGGTAACCACCATGCTTTCATCAGGCAATTATGCAAACCACTAGGTCCTCAGCTGTCCTCAGGTCTCCATCTCTGCATGGTGGCAATGGTAACTCTGTGGTAGGCAACCTGGAAGGCTTGCTAGTAGCCTTAGCTGTTGTTTCTCCAGTGACTGATGTAGGCTCATTAAAGTGTCATGCAGAGAGATTCACCTGTGTCATCTAGTGGTAGGATCTGCAACTGTTGCAGGCCAAGGTAAGCTTGTGCCTCATTGCCAACAATGACACCTGAGAGCATCTCTTCATGCAAATGATAATGTCACACAGCTGTCCTGACCCAGCCATTGGCCTGCAAGAAGTCGAGTCCACAGATCATGTCAGACACAGATATGACTGATTTTTGTACAGGTTGCCATCTGGACCAGTTTGGCAGGCCGTCCTCACTACATACTGTCTCCAACTTCTTTGCATGTGTCACCCCTTACCTTGCTTGATGGTCAGTATTCCACATCAGTAGTTGCCCATCCTCTGTTAGTTTGTATCTCTCCATGGTTGCTGTCTCTTTTCTGCTGCTACTTCCCATGTCAGTCTTCATCTACAACGATCATCAGCCTAGGTGGAGATGGAAGATAATCCTACTTGCCTGACCAAATATGGCGTGCACCTGTGTTATCAGGGCTTTCATATATCAGCTAAACTTTTTCGACTATCATTTTGCCTTTTTAGATAATATTACTCAACGTAGGCTACAATCCAGTAAATATAAATTTGAACCTTGCAAATATCAGTGTGCACTGCTCAGAACTTAGACCCTAAATAAGAAAATGCCCTCCACTGATGCCTTTCTAACTCTTAAAACTGTAGATGTTTGCGTTGTCACTGAAATCTTGTTCCAGAACAGTAAAAACACTCCCTTCTTACCTCCTTTCTCATTTTACATCATTCCAACTACAGAACCATGGCTGAAACACCCACAAATCACAAAGGACATCTTGATAAAGTCCCTCTCCTTTAACCAAGCACACTCTTCTAAGGGACTTCAACTACCTCTCCATAAATTGACACACCTATAACTCTATAAATAAATAGAGGCAACGTTTCCTTGAACTTATTACTGTGAACTCATTCAATTAATTTTTAACCCCCCCAGAAGAGTAGCATGGGTGGGGTGCAGCTGCCCCATGCAAAAGGTATCATGTGCTGTGATTGGGAAGTACTGCTCCTGTTTTTGTATTGACATTTATGAATGTGTATTGAAGTGCTTCTGCACTTAAATGTGTGGTAAGCTAGTAGAAGCTGTTTACAACAAATTAGGCAACTGGCTTGCTACTGTTTAACTCCTTTGGCCATTCTCTATACATACAACCACCATAGGTCAGCTCACTTCACTGCATTAGCAGCGGGAACTGCTATTACAGTCACTCCCTCCACACTAGCTATTAGTTTCTCTCTTCAATGTACTGTATTGCAATATAGAGGTGAATTATGGTGTAACTTACAAATACTCCAAGACATCAGAGACATATAAGTTCATGTTTTTGATATTGTATTATATTTTAACTGCTTTTTCAGGTAATCTGTATCCCTGAACATGAGAAAGCAAAAAAATCATGTCTGATGCACAATTTTCACATTCCTTTATGTACCATACCAGCCTTTACATAAATATTTAAATGTTGAGCTAGTGCAATAATCATGCTTGCCAAAATGTATACAGTCTCTCTGTCAACTCTTCCAACATTTGTACATCACTATGCCATTAACAAAAACTTCATATGCTTTGAATGTTGCAATTTTATTTTACCAAGACTTCTTTTCCATTTATAGTTAGCATTCCCACTGTTGGGATCTTAATACAGAGAACTTATATGCCTGACTTAATCCTTTATATTCAGGCAGCTCTCTATGTCTTGCAAGCTACTACAATTTGCAGAGGTATTATGACTGTATTCTCACAAGGAGTGTGGCTCTACCTGCAGACTACTTTGCCTGTCTTTTGCTGTTGACTAATATTAAAGCAGTAAGCACTGACTTGATACTGATATACTGTGTTATACTTCAATACGTTATGGTGAAACTCAATTTATAAGTAATGAGAATGTAGTATCATGCTTAGTTACTGAGTGCATGATTTTATATACAATCATCCTTAGAGTGCCACTATAGTATATCCACTGTAATTTACATATCCTTTAACTCTGCTGTAACAAGTCTAGATATTTCTATACATGTCAATGTCTTTCAAACTATGATCATAGATGTCAAAGGAAAAAACTTCAAAGACCAATTCACGTAAGGTTCAAGCAAGGCACCCTTTATTAACTTGCAGCAAGGAGACAAAGCATGCCGGCAGAATGGTTTGTCTGAACATTAATAATTAGTATGGCATTTTTATACAGTTCTTTCCATGTCACACAGAAATGTTACTTCTATTGCTGATGTAGTTAGACACAGTTTTCTGTATTGTTCTACAGAAAATGTTACTAGACTAATTGCTGACTAGTTGAGAATAACTGCTGCTTTGAAAACATATGAGAAAAACAACCTGGCCTTGGGGCTTATTTTAGCTCACTGCAAACTTTCAATTCTTCAATTGTGCAGTTCTAATATATGTGTTACATTTTGCCTAGATTCAAGGTACATTTTTAGCTTAGGTACAAGTAATGCTGACTACGGTTTGTACTTTCAAGCATCCATTGTGTTCCTTATTAAAGCTTCTAGCAGCTGTGTACTTTCTCATGGCATAAGCAGAAAACCAATAACTTTTTGTTAAGTCTCATGACACTAGTAGAAATGAATTACTTCTTGTTATTTGCTGACATTAGCAGAAAATAGAATGCTTCTTGTTAAGTTTCTAATAGCTGTGCAGATTCATGCTGTGTCAACAGAATAAATGTATTAACCCTTTTAAACCTTGAATGCACTAAGCATGCATATTACTAATACATATTTTTCTAACATTTCCCCCCTTTTAATACTTTTATTCTACTTTCAAAATAAGCATAAACATTTTTTTCTTCCCCTAACCTCTTCCTACTCAGGATTTGCAGTTAAGAGAGTCATTCAGTTTAAACTTATGAAAGCATTTTCAATTTTTTTAACAATTTTTCAAGTTCAGCACCTTGGTATAATGTTTCTGAAACTAACATGTCTATAAAGTCTTTAATCAGTCTTTTCATGCAGGGGATGCAGCAGCACACACATACCACCAGCAGGATCATTCCTACACAGATGGCAATCAGGATGTTCATTAAGATACTGCCCCAACCCCCAAAAAATCTCTGGAAAAAGTCCGTCAATGGATTTGTCCTGGCTTGGTCATAGCCGACACCTGCAGAATTACCTCAAGGTGATTGTCTATCTCGTGCTTGTGGTCAGGAATATACGAACAGCACTCCTCCTGGATTAAAGCACAAATACCTCCTCTCACCACTAGGGTGAAGTCAAGAGCCATGCGGTTTTGAAGCACTACAGTTCTCATGACAGTCAGTTCATTAGTCACCAATTTTAGAGCGGAAAAAGTTGCATTGCTTATTACTTTGAGAAGTTTAGACAATTTTTTTCAGTTCCCAGATTGATTTTGTTGCTCCATATGCTGGCAGTACATCTGCCCATGAGATGATGGTATTACCCAAGTCCATATGTGACAGTCCATTTTTTCCTAGGCTCACAGCATGATGTTTTTTCCAGCCTGCATTGATTTGTCCCACTGGGTTGACAGGCTTCTTGATTTCTCGTCGAACATTCCAAATTTTCCCCTGAGGTAAAACTGCTGTGTGTCATATGGCCAGAACCAGGTACCCCAAATAACAACTGCCGGACCAATTCTCAGGTGACCACTTATATGCTTTCCTACCACATACAAAGTAGCAATCTTTTACTTTGGTAGTAACTTTACTATGTCCTGGCTCTGGATGAAACATTTTTTTGTCAACTATAATCAGTTGTTTATAGAGGTCAGCATTATGTTTTACTTCATCAGTTGTCCTATGCATCAGTTCAAAAAATGAATCATAGCTTGTGTTGCAATAGGAACCTGTGCTATCAGTTTTATTGTAGCATCTATAGGAAACAGTCACATTGCAATTGCTCCAACCCACCTGAACTGTATTATTTTTGTAAAAACACACAGTCCCCTTCTGTCAAACAGACAAGAGCAATGCTACTTTATCTTGTGATGTGATATCTGATGTATCATAGACTAAGTTTTCCCAGGTCTTGTTGGCTCCTAGGAGGATTGAAGTTAACAATAACCCCCTGTACGCTGTTGGCAAAGCTGTGCAAATCTAGCAATTCGAAACATTGAAGGTCTCAGCATACACATATTTGATTGCCTGGTAAGTGTTGAAGTTTGGGTGCCACTCTATGTGCAACTCTCCACACTTATTCAGTTTAGTTTGTGTGGCTGGGAAAAGGAATGGCCACAACAAAAAGATTATTGTCACTAGTACACTCAACAGGATGATTATGCAATACTTCTGAGGAAACGGTTGTTCTGCATTCCTGTTTTTTCCGACTCTTCCGAGTAGGTGTATTTGGATTTTTCTGGATTCCATCATTTTTGCTTTTGACATGTGATCTTACTCTCTGCTCTAATAGGAACTTTAGCACTGATGGTTTCTTCACTGGGGTTGAGACGGATCAATCCTGTTGATCTGACCCCCTTTGTAGCCAGACATTGTGCTGAGGGCCCCGATGGAGAGGTAATATTTTTGTCCAGTTCAAAGTTCTTAACTAGTTTGCAGTGCATCAGGTGGATCCACAGAGCTCGCTCTACTATCTTGACTGCAGTGGGTGTCGAAAGAAGCACCTGGTATGGACCTTCCCACCTTGGTGATGACCAATTCTTTTTCTTTATGACTTTTATCCACACCCAGTCCCCGGGTGTCACTGCCACCTCTGATGTCTCGGTTTGCTTTCTAATTGAAACAGAATTTGACTGCAACAGATGTTTAGAATTCATGACTTTTTTCATATATTCAGCTAGTGTAAAATCAGCTTCCTGGTCTGAGGACATGAGAAATTTCCACTGGGGTGTATAATAAGCCCTTCCAAATAGTTTTTCAAAAGGAGTCAATCCTTTTGCAGTCGGAACAGTTCTCATGCTCAACAGTGCCAGGGGCAAACAATACAACCAATTCTTTCCTGTCTCAGCTATTAACTTTCTTAATTTGTTTTTTAATATACCATTATGCCTTTCAACTAGCCCTGCAGATTGCGGGTGGTATGCACAATGATTTTTTTAAAGAAATACCAAAATGCTTACTTAACTGCTGTATAGTTTGGTTTACAAATTGTGTACCATTGTCACTGAAGATCCTTTCCGGAATGCTGAATGAATTTAGGGATGACTTCTTTGACAAGTACTTTTGTTACCGTGGCTGCATCTGGATTTTTGGTTGGAAATGCTTCCACCCATGTGGAAAATATATCTACAATGACAAGACAATACTTTTTTTATTTTCACATTTGTTCAAATCTATGAAATCCATACAGATAGTGTGAAATGGATATGGTGGTGTAGGGAAACTCCCTTGCTTGGGATTTAACACCCATTGTGCATGATGTTTGTTGCAAATTTGACACATGAAACAGAATTTTTTAGAGTAGTTTGTAAATCCGTACGTTGTGAACACCTGGTTCACCAGCTGTACCATCCCCCCTGTTGAGACATGGCACTGCCCATGGCTCAACAAAGCTGCATATTTAAACAAATTAGATGGTAGTATTGGTTCCCCTTCTTTAGAGATGTACAGCCCCTTTTCGAGATTTGCTCCTTGTTTTACTCATTTTTGTTTTTCAGCTTGTGTAGTGAGTGTCTGCATTGTTTTTAACATTTCTAAGTCTAAAATCTCAGAGGGTTGTAGTTTCTCATTTAAAAGAAATACTTCTGTAGCTGCTTGTTTTTCAGCTGTATCAGCTCTTGCGTTACCTTTTGAAGTCCTATCTTGTTGCTTGTGAGCTGTGCATTTACAAATAGCTACTTTTTGAGGTAACTGAATAGATTCTAAAAGATCTAAAATAAACTGTGCATGATTTATAGGTTTGCCAGTAGATGTTATTATTCCTCGGTTTTTCCACTGTTGCGCAAAAACATGTACAGTAGAAAAAGCGTACTGGCTGTCAGTAAAAATGTTTATACGTTTACCCTTTGCTAAGGTACATGCCCATGTCAAGGCAATCAACTCTGCTGCCTGTGCAGATAAGTTGTGTGGTAAAGGTTTTGCTTTTATAATTTCAGTGTCAGAAACTACTGCGTATTTTACTAGGTTTTGTCCTGCAGGACCCCTTTTGCACGAACCATTCACGTAGTATTTCACCTCGGCATCATCCAAGGGGACATTTGTGAGATCTATTCTAGGTAGTTTTTTTTGCTCAATTACCTGCAGGCAGCAGTGCGGTGTGCCATCTGCAGAGGTCGGGAGCAGAGTAGAAGGGTTTAAAGTCATGCATCACTCAATTATCATATGAGGTTGGCTTAACAATATAGTCATACAGGAAAGATGCTTAGCAGGGGAAAGATATGCCACCTTTTCTTGTAGTAAAATAATCGTGACTGCATGAGGCACTCTCAAGGTGAGAGGGTGGAATAAGACTACTGAGGCCGAAGCCTGTACTGCCATTGCAGCTGCAACTACTGCTTGTACACAGTGGGGTAAAGACTGTGCCACTGGGTCTAGTTGTGATGAATAGTAAGCAATGGGGCATTGCTTATCACCATGCTGTTGTGTTAACACTGATGTCATATAACCTTGCTTACAATCTACAGTTTGGAAAAAACATTTATGGTAGTTTGGTAATCCTAGAACTAATGAGGATGCTATTAACTGCTTCAGTTTGCAGAAAGCAGATTTTGCTTCTGGTGTCCATTGTAATAAATTCTCTGCTGCCATAGGCTTCTTATATATAAGGTCAGTTAGCGGTGCAGATTCCAAAGCATAGTTTGGAATCCAGCTCCGGCAAAAATTAGTTGTACCCAGGAAGGACATCATTTCCTTCTTGGTGGTGGGTTTTGGTACTTGCAAAATTGCTACTTTTTTGTCCTTATCTAATGTTCTACCTTCCTTGGATATTACATATCCCAGGTATTTGACTTGTTTTTTCCAAAGATGCAGTTTATTTTATTTACCTTATGTCCTTCAGCGGCTAAGAATTGTAGAAGTGCTATGGTATCTTTTCTACAATCCTGCTGGGTGGGGCCTGCCAGCAAGATGTCATTAACATAAAGTAAAATCTGATTGCCTCTTGGTGGGGTGAATCCTGCCAAGTTGCTTGCCATTTCTTGTGAGAATATTGTTGGACTTTCACAATATCCCTGTGGTAGTCGCATGTATGTATACCTTTTTCCCTGAAATGTGAATGCAAACCAATACTGGCTGTCAGGGTGTATCGGTATCAAAAAGAATGCATTGCTAATGTCTACCACAGAAAAATATTTCTGTTGAGGTTTTAAATCATTCAACAGGGTGTGTGGGTCTGGCACCTTAGGTGCCCTTGGTATTACTGCATCATTTACAGCTTGTAAATCTTGGACCATACACCATTCTCCATTTGCTTTTTTAACTGGAAATAAGGGTGTGTTACATGGTGAATCAGGAGATTCTACTGGTATCCCTCCTTTAAGTAAGGCTGCTATAATAGGCTTTATCCCTGCCTTTGCATCTTTTCATAAGGGTTACTGCCTTTTTTGTGGTCTAAATGCTGACTTTGGCATGATGGTAACTGGTCCTGCTGTACAAATAAGTCCTACATCTGATTTTCCTGTTGACCAGAGAGTTTCTGGTATATTCTGTAAGGCATTCTTTTTCTCCTTTAATAGGAGCACTAGTCAGCTGTCCTTGCTAGACTGCAAGTGCATGGCTGGGTGGGTCTGAGTTATTCAATTCAACTTCTGTATTTGTATTTCCTGTTCTGACAGTTCTAATTTTGTCTGTTTCTCCCATTTCATGACTTTTTTTCTTAGGTCTGCCCATTCTATATTTTTGTTTTTGGTTAAGCTAACATGTGTTAATTGATTAGATTTATAAAGTGCAAAGAACTCCTGAGGCAATGAACAGCTGGCTACACTGTTTCCTTCTGTGTCCCAGTAAAGGTTACGTAATATCAATCTGTTTGCATCATTTCTAAACAATTCTTGCTCATATTCCTTATCAGGTCCTGGTGTGTTACAATAATACAGGGTACAGTGCAACAGGTGTTGCTTATCAGTGTCAAGGGAGGGGAACTTGCTGATGGCTACATTCATTAATTCTTCGGTCACAGTCCCTGGACCAGTCGTAACCAAGTCCTGGCTGAACCAATAAAACATTTCACCCACCGATTGCACTTCAAGGGTATCAATTTGTCACTGTGCTTTTATACCCTGCATGGTTGGGACTACTGCTATACCAAATAGTTGCATGAGGTCTTTGCCCAAGAGGTTTACTGGGCATTTTGCAGAAACAACAATTTTGCTTTTTTGTGTCAATCTGAAACTGGATCAGTTATTGCAATGTTACGAGAGAGGGGCTCCCGATACAGCTGTCCATTAGCTGCTTTGACCAGTATGAAATTAGGTGACTCTGTGTTTTTTGGCAGTTTGGAGGGATGTATCAGGGTTCGTGATACCCCTTAGTCACACAAGAATTTGACTTTCCTCCCTTTTACTAGGAGTGTAACTTCTGGTTTCGTGTCTGCTAAATAGAGCTCCAAGCTCAATAAAGCTAGGTCTAATATTTCATTTTCTTCACTGTCACTAATTTTTTTCACTTTCTCTATCGCTTCTGTCACATCCTCTACTCCCTCTATCACATTCTCATTTGTCCTTTCTTCACTATCCCCTTCTAGTAATTCCTGACTACCATATAGTCAGTCCTCACCCTCCTTGTCTTCCGTGGTTGCCTTCTTGTTTTTCCTGCAATCCTTTGCCAAGTGTCTCTTTTTACCACATTTAAAACATTTACCCCTTTTCTTTCGCCCTTCAAAGTCCTCTGATCGTTGATCAGATTGTTTGTTTCCCTGTGCATTTCTCTTGCCCTTTTTCCTGGACTGTACTACGTAAACTTTTGCTCCATCTTTTACAGAAAATACTTGAGCTTTTTTTTTTTTTTGCTATTAAAATGCCTTTTGTCATGCCTAGCATATTCAAGTAATGACTGTAACCTGCTTGTACGATAGTCTACAATGTGTTTTGTAATAAAACTGCTTATGGGTGCAATACTGCCCTTTAAAAATGCATTTTTTAACTGCTGTTCATATGAGGAATTTTGTGTTTGATCTTCAGGAACTTGCATTTCACAGTGGTTATTAAAACATTTTAATAGTCCGGCATAATACCGGTCAATAGTTTCACCTTCTTGTTGGATGCATTGATTAATGCATGTCCAGTCTGCTCTAGGCTTTCATTTTTAGAGATGCGGTCTGTAAGACCTTTTACTCTGTTGTCTAATTTTGCGCTGCTATGTGGGAGGGGTCATTGTGCAGCGTCACAGGGATTCCAGTTGCCACTAATCATGTGCCAATCTGGCCCCACAATTTGTCTAACTACTTTTTCTACCTCTTCTTCATTTAAGTTATAACTCAGCTTCATTTCTTGTAAATCTTCAGAGAATTTTTTTAAATTAACTTTTGGATGGGGAATTCCCTCAGTGGCTTTCCGGATATCCTCTGGAGTCCAAGGTCTATACACTAAGATAGTTGGGTCCTGATTGTCCTGACCTGCCTGAGGGTTGGATACTTCTATTAGTGGGCACATTTCTTTTTCACTCATAGATCATGAATTCTTAACCATTTGATATAACTCGATGCCTTTATTTGAGTTACCTGACCTTGTTCGAGACTTGGTCCCAATGGGATCTCTAATATGTGGTTTTATTTTTATAGTGCCTTTTTCTTCAGTGACCACAGGATATCGTGGGGGTGGACTAACCTGTTCACTTGCTTCATATTTTGGTAAGGGAGGCAGAGGTACTGATGCTATTACTAAGTTATTGTTCTCCTTATCTAAAAACATTGTTTTTGAATTGTTCTTTTGTTCCCTGTGGTTTGCTTCCTTAATTCACCTGTGTGCCTGAGGAATTCCTAATTTACATTGCTATTTACCCAACCTTTGGAATCAGTTTTGAGCTGTTTGACAAGTTTGATAAGTGAAGATTTTTTTAATTTTCCGTTGAATTCATATTTGTTAACCTATTTTGAATAATATTTAATATTGTCGGCGCGCTGCGACTGCATGTATTTTGAGTCTTCTATTAACGGCGGATTTTGGGGTCTTTTTGTGTAATTATTACCCATTTTGTTCTACCCTTTTGATCGTTACGTAACTTCTCTTAATTTTAATGTGGTACCATGGATTTTGTTATAGTCTCTTCAGAATGACTGCCTACTTATTCTGTTTCTCCTGATCTATGACAAGACAGTAATCTTTTTTTGTCCCTGACTTGTAAGCAAAAATACAGTCCTGACAAAAACAATACAAATCTGGTCCCTGATCTAAAACAGAAAACAGGAAAAAGTAGATTTACCTTACCTGAGCCTACGTGATTGATCACCTGATTTGCTGAGACCCGTCCTTCAGTCGCAGATCAGAAAGTGGCTGGACTCTTTTAAACGACAATTCAGTCGGAGGGCTTTTCAGATAAGAAGAACCGATTTGGTTTCTTCCCCATACGGTTTCAAACACCTGGCCCGTCTGATCCGAGGTGAAGAGAGGATTCCGGTCCGAAGGTCCAATCTGTCAAAGGAAAAAACTTCAAAGACCAGTTCACGTAAGGTTCAAGCAAGGCGCCCTTTATTAACTTGCAGCAAGGAGACAAACCATTCTGCCAGCATGCTTTGTCTCCTTGCTGCAAGTTAATAAAGGGTGCCTTGATTGAACCTTACGTGAATTGGTCTTTGAAGTTTTTTCCTTTGACAATAGATATAATGATTTAATTCACTGAATAACTCACTGCCTTCCCCTAAACATTATATTATATGCACATACTTATTTACATCTCCGGTAAGTTAAGCCCGCTTTGTTCTGCATGTTGTAGGTTCATAAGTTCATAGGGTAATACCAGGCTATTGACCTCTGAAGAGACCCTTACAAGAATTTCACCCATGTTCCCACAAACTCAGCACCCATTTCCCCTTTCCTGCAGGGCCACAGATGGGATCCCAGGGGTGCATTTTCTGTTTACCATTTAATCGTCCAGGTTCTTGTTAAAGAGGGCCAGTGAGGTACTCTGCTTGACACGGAGAGGGAGTCTATTCCACAGATGAAGGAGTCTTTAGTACACAAGTCTATCCCACCAAGTTCTATTAATGTCACTGACCAAGTTGAGGCCTTGCATGCAGGTTGCGCAAGTGGAGTTTGACTTATGAATATGCAGCAACTCCATCAAGGCTGGGTCTGAGACAGTCTTGTATGCCAGACATAGGTCACCTCTGAGCAGTCTGTATGAGACTGAGTAGAGGGACAGGGCTTTTAGCCTATCTGTATAGAATAGGTGTCTGAGACCCTGGATTTTCCTGGTCAGGAATCTCTGTGCTCTCTCCAGTTGCTGCATGTGCTTGGCAAGGTACATGCTGAAGGGGGCATTGTACTCAATAATGGGTCTGATAAGGGAGGAGTACAAGGATGTTATGACTTCCTTATTCCTGGATGAAATATCATTATTATGAGGTGGGACATGTAGAAAGCCTTCTGTACAATGGAGGCAATGTGGTGGTCAAATGTCAGGTTGCTATCAACCTGGGTGCCCAAGTCCCTCATGTCTGAATAAAAATCACACCGCTACTCCACAGCTATTATAAGTTTAAAATGAAATATTTATTAAAATTGCTTAAAAAGCATTCTAAATGTTTGGTTAACCTCCAAACAGAAAAGTTGTTCTTAATAAGACCACTGTCGTTTTCAAAATACAGAAGTCCGTATTGTTACAAGTTTAAAAAATGCAGCTTGTTGCAATTGAAATCCCTGAATGCGTATAACATGCCTAGATGTTTATGACCAAAAAGCAAATGCTCATATAAATGCAGATTCCAATTTAAAAACAGAATAAGCTTACAATTCCTGCTGTTGTTCCAAATTTGCTCATAAAGCAGAACACTGTATAAGGAGCACTGGTGTTCCTGTTTGCTATATGCAAATGTAGAAACTTGTAAACATCACACAAATTTCAAAATAAAATTCTTAGGCTTTAAATACTCAGCACCAGAGTGTTTAAGCAGCAAAATGTGACAGGCTGAAATGCTAGGTTTCTTTTAAAGTAAAGCTTGGGTAAGCTTAAAGCACTCGAGTGGAATCTGCACCTGGAGTGTCTCCTGTGCATCATACTGTTTGGAGGTGTGTATGTCTTTTGATAAATATTTGATAAATATTGAAACTCCACCTCTTTTGGCTTTGTAACTCTCCGTTTATGCTCTGAAAGTATGATAGGATGAGTAACCTGGTAAGGCTGGTGTGCTCTCTGCAGCTTTGAACCAGGTTTCAGTGACTGCACAAATGTCAGTATCTTCCAGGGTGAGGAATGCTTGCAATGAGTGCAGTTTCATGTTAAGACACCTAGCATTTAGCAGCATGACCTTTAAATTTCATTTAGAAGAATTTTTCATGTTGGTAACTTTGCCCTCATGACTTTGCCTAAAAACCAAGATGGAGAAGGGGTTAGGACAAGTAAATCCAGTACAATCTCTACTTTGTATAGGCCAGTTTACATGAAATGGATATCATTCCTGGAAAACCAGAGAATTGTATATTGAAAATGAATACTGTATGCTTATTTAAGCTTCATTTTATTTTGTTCAAAACAAACTTTGGTTATAGTCTTTTTATTCATGCAGCTTCCTGTTCCAACATATACCACTAATGTAGTGTTACCTTTAACTCCTTTAACAGTGGATCTTGCTTTAACAGTGGATCTTGCTTGCTTTCTTACTTAAGAGGCTCTTTTTCATCTTCTGAGCAGTTGTATCATGGATGTTTGTGGGGACTTTCCATTGTAATCTAGATTCTGTAATCCATGTTTGGTATGCCAGCATTATTCTACTAGTGTGTCTGAGTCTGATTTCTTTGCTTCTCCCCACTGCTACTTAAAATAATTCCCTCTTTCTTTTGTGACTGGTCTACAATGGCAGTGTGCAGTATGACCTCTGTTTTGTTTTGCTAATTGGAGGTGTTTGGTCAATTTGTCTGTTCCCAAAGTATGTTTATGTTTATGTCCTCCAGATTGCAAGCTTTGCTTCTTAGGTCTGACAAATCCTATATGTGATCTGTCCTTGGAATCATTTGATTCTGCTTTATTATGCAGTTTCTGTATTTTTCCTGGATGATTTTCCTCCATGTTATCTAAATTTTCTGAAGTGTTTTCCTCCTGTCTGTTTTTTTTTTTTTTTGTCTTGCAGATTGCTTCGGTGACATCTCTTCTGTTCATCTGTATTTATTTGCTTTCCATTCCATTTCTTTATAGATCATAATGTCCTCCAGTGCCTTCCAAAAAAATGTATCACTTTTTTTCTTTTTCGTTCTTTATAAAACTGCCATGCATCTGCTATATCTCCGTGTCTTTTTATCTAACACCTGGTTGAAACCATCAGCATAGCAGGGGAAATTACTGCCATTAGAATGTCCAGTTGTAGTAGCCTTTTCATTGAGTCATCTGCTTTTTTTTCAGTGATCATGTAATTCTGTTTAGTAGTCCTTCATAAAATTAGATATATTCTTGCCATGGACATACCTCTCAACTTCTTAGACCAAGAAATCTGGACAAAGCCTGACATAATGGGGGACAATGGCCCCCAAATAGGGACAGATTTTAAATATTGCTCTTATAAACTAAGAAAGTAGCTAGAATAACAGAACTCATGCTAAAATGCATTTATAAACTAAGAACATAGCTAGAATAACAGCACTCATGCTAAAATGCATTTTCTAAATCATATGAAGTCTAAACCTCAAATGTATTTCATTATTTAGTGATTTAATTCCTCACAGTGATTTGCCAGAAAACCATAAATTTTATGAGGAACACATTGGAATTTTGAGGCAAAAATCTGGACATTTTGTGAAAATCTGTACAATTGAGAGGTATGGGAACCTTCTCTTTCTTCTGCTGTATCTGATAATCCACTCACTTGCTGAAATCAGCTAAGCACCATAAGCTCATGCCTGGGGTTATTTGTGTACCCTTTACTCCTTCCAACACAATGAATCTGTTCTTTTCTGATGGTAAACCTTGATGGGATTTGCACCTCCTTTCTAACCAGGTTTTTAATTAAATCTGATAGTTCTTGAACATTTACACTGTCTGGAATACCAATAATTCCCACTTTACATATTTGTCTTCTGTTTTCCCAATCAAGCACTTAATAGTTGTAATATTTGCACTTTCTTCTCTAACTCTTGTCATGTGATTGATTCCACCATTATTTTTTGTTGTCTTTGTTTACTTTCTTCCACAGCAACATTTATCTGGCTCTGCATGTGTTGAAGCATACCTTGTTCATGCAGTATTGTTGTGTGATGGGTCTCCATGTTGTTCATGATCACCAAAAAGCACCCAAACAGTGATATCCTCATTTCTTCAGAGTTAGCCTCCTTTGTTTTTCAATTACTGCGGTACTCCTGCCTCTTTGCATCTGATTTCTGCTGGTCTGATATCATTGTACCTGTATTTATTTTGCTGAGCCACTGAGCTGGTGGGGAGAAAGAACCAAATAAACTGCCATTTTTCCCCCTGGTCAAGGCATTCCCTATCTGCTTCTCATTGATTGCCACATTCACACTGGTCAAACCAGATTACTGCTCCTGGCTATTTACCAGATGATACTCAACCAACAAGGTTTTACAGTGGTAAACCAGGATTAGGACAAAGTAGTAAATCAGTACAAAAAACAACTTCAAGAATGCCACAACTCTGATGATCAGAACTAGTATCTAAAATATGTAAAATAATTGATTTGTATTAGCACTGAAGAAGGGAGTAGTCGGGTTTTTTTTTTTTTTTTTTGCCTTGTAGGCTGGTTGGGTAACATCTCTTCTGTTCATCTGTATTTATTCATGGGTTTTCCTACAAATATTAAATTTGTGCTCAGTTATTCTTTCTTTTAACTTATGAGTAGATATCCCCACATAGAAACAAGAGCATTTATTAGAAGTAGCAAGGTAAACCACGTAAGTGGTGTTACATGTTGCAGAGAGGTGAACGAAGTCTTTTCTTTATCCTTGGATGTTGAAAGACATTATTGTTAGAAAGAATATCTTTACAACAAATGCAGTCCAGACATGGGAAGGTGCCAATTCTATTAATAGTATAGTGATTGTTAATAAGTTTAAAATCCTTATAACACAATCTCCTTTTTAAATTTTTACAATTCCTATATGGAAAACTGGGCTTATCATCCAAAACCTGCTGTAATTCTGGTAAAGCTAATAAAATGGTCCAATTTTTTGTAATTATTTTCTTAATTTCATCAGTTCTCATATTGTAAGTTGTTAGGTACCTAATGTTATTATTCTCTCCATCTATAGCTGTATTATAAGTCTGACCTGCATTAAATGTAGGTTTTGTAGAACTACATCTATTGTTAGGAAAGCCCAGTCAAATGCTTTGAGTAAACATGTTTTAGATACTAGTTCTGGTCATCAGTTTAAATTTAAGGTAATAGATATGGCTTATAAGCATGCTAGGAGTGGTGATATTAATAATGCTCTGGAAAATGAGGAATACAACTGGATTATAATACTACAGGCAGATATGCAACCAAGGTTAAATAGTACTGTTCACATTAAACCTGTGTTAGCTAAGAGACAAATGCAATTGTACTAAGTATGACTTTGTATATTTTTTACATTGTATTGTTTGAGAATATTTGTAATTGAACGTGATTTACAACTGGCTGGCTATGATCACATTTTAAACATTTTGTATTTAAAATGGATGAAATTATTGATTTGTATTAGCACTGAAGAAGGGAGTAGTCCCAAAAGCTTTGCAATCAAGTGGAGTTGTGGCATTCTTGAAGTTTTTTTTGTACTGATTATTTACCACATAATCTCATTACAGGCCAAAAGCCAAACCAACCATCTCAAGAGACTTCTCCTAGGCAATCTACTTGCCCTTGATAAAGATTTGAAATGATTCAACATCCTTCACCACTTGGAGACCCAATAGCAAGCAATGCTGCATATATCCAAAGTCTATACTCCCACTTCATTTCTTGCATAAAGGTTCATGCACGTATGTGCAACAAATACTGGCAAGTTTGGAAATAAATCCCTCTGATGGAACTCCACTATGAATAAATTCTGCAATAAAAGGTAAATGGCTTGTAGCCCTGAAGAGTGCTACAATCAACATCAAATAGGTTAACACAGAATTCAGGAGCAAGATCAAATCCTGCACAGCGAATTATGAACTAAACATTGTTATATCAGTGATGCTTAACTGCAATACATCCTTTAATCATGTAAAGACCTCGGAATAATACCCAGCATTGTACTGAGCTTATCACTAATGGCAGCACCCACTCAAACCTTAAAAATATTGCTAGCATTATTGATGATAACCTCTTCTGTAACATTTCCCCTCTGTCATCTCCCAATTTCTCAACATCGAGTATCTGGTCCATACCACAGCAGCAATTGCCTTCGAGCAAAAACTAAAGCTGCTCCTCTGTAAGACAAAAAATACTAGATAATATATCAAGTGCTTTATGTTCAGTATGAAATATCCCATATCAGACTCCCCTCAACCTTAGCATCTTCACTAGATATGTACCAGAATCCTGGAGAACAGCTGTAGTAGTTCCCATATACAAAGCAGGCTCCTCAATGAACCCTGATAACTACACCAGCATAATTTGCAATGTGATGCAAATGTAAATCAACTGGTTTACATTTGTATATATCTATATTGATATATATATATATATATCTATATGGTTTACTATCAAAATGTTGAAATTCACATGGTCGATGCTCATAACATCAAAAGTCATTACACCAAATGTTCAATACCAGGAAAAAAATGGCTAAATTTAAATGGTCGAAAAACACCTGTAAACTAACACTAGTGTTTTTCCGGGAGAGCTGTGCATCCCCCTCACTCCCTGCTATTTATATATTACAACTCCGAGATTGCACAACAGTGCAGTCAAGGGAAAATCCTTGCCCTGTTTGCAACATAATGTCGACAGGTAATTGGCATACACTTCCTGTCGACCAAATGAACTACTTAATATTCATGTCGACCATATGGGTTGATCATATGAAGGTTAGACCAAATGAATTTCAACATTTTGATAGTAAACCTATATATATATATATATATATATATATATATATATATATATATATATATATATATACATACACACACACACACAAATGTAGAGTGCTGAAAAAAGTAAAAAAAAAAAAATGACTGCAAACACAGAAGAGCAAATCTCAAAAAACTCCCTTCTCTTTAAAATTTCTTTTTGCTGGGTGTGGGTGAGGAGCCCTACTGCAACCTCCATACTCCCCCAACTTATATATACCAACTCCAAGATTTCCATACCTTGGAGAAAAGGGAAGATTACAAGAAATGCCATCTCGGACTTAACATATATAAGTCCATTCTTTCTGCAATTCAGTCTCCGTATTTCAAAACTCACTCTACTGGGTCCCAACATTTGAATATATATATATATATATATATATATATATATATATATATATATATATATATATATATATACACACATTCCCGGTTAGGGGTTGCCACAGCGGAACTCCGGTCCACTAATGATTGGCAGTTGATTTTTACGTGCCAACTTGCCAGCTCTGACACACAACATTCAACGAAGGTACGCCCATTCACGCATGTCTCTACACAGAAGACGCTCTAGCTGAGAATCGAATGGGACGTCTTACTGTGAGGTGACAACTCTACCGCAGCACCACCACCGCAGTATATACACACACACACACACACACACACATATATATATATATATATATATATATATATATATATATATATATATATATGGTTCCCTATCAGAAGCCTGAAACACTATAAGCCTGAAAATCAAAATCCTGAAACCAAAAGCCTGAAAATTCAAAATCCCGAAAACCCAAAATCCTGAAACTCAAAATCCTGAAAACACAAAATGGACATACTGACGTCATTGTGGCTTTGCTGTTGTTAGCCCTGTGGTGTTAGGTCATGCGTTGGGTTCAGGTAAGTGTGCGGTTGGTTTTATGTTAGGGTTAGGGGCGGTTTAAGTGAGTTAGGGTTAGGGCGCAGGTTAGGCATGTATGCAGTAGTGACAAATATTGGGGTTAGGGGCGGTTTAAGTGAATTAGGGTTAGGGCACAGGTCAGGTGAGTGTGCGATAGTGACGGACCTTAGGGTTAGGGTTAGGGTCAGGGTCAGTTGGTAGATATTAGTGTCTTTATAATGACATATTAGCATTATTTGTGTTTTCAGGATTTTGAGTTTCAGGATTTTGGGTTTTCGGGATTTTGAATTTTCAGGCTTTTGTTTTCAGGATTTTGATTTTCAGGCTTATAGTGTTTCAGGCTTCTGATAGGGAACTATATATATATATATATATATATATATATATATATATATACGCACACACACATAAATATATGAGTTGTGTGAAATTAAATAAAAGACCCAAACAATGACCATAAATTGCAGACAATGCAAATGTCGAAAGGCTACTCTGCATGCACCAATCAATAACCTCAGTGCATGCAAAATTAAACTTAAAAAAATAGAAAAAAAAGTTGTTCCTTTTGCAGGTGGGGCTTGCCCTGCTAATTATATATACTAGTTGCATGCTCTAACAATATCAGGGAAAGAGCATATTTCCTAACAATGAGAATTGTATAATCTTACACACCTGTTGACCATCTGCCTAGTCGACCATACTTTGTCAATTAAACAGATATCAACCAAACACACTTTCAAAAAAATTCAGTGCTCCCATATCTATCTATCTATCTATCTATCTATCTATCTATCTATCTATCTATCTATCTATCTGTCTGTCTGTCTGTCTGTCTGTCTATCTATCTATCTATCTATCTATCTATCTATCTATCTATCTATCTATCTATCTATCTATCTATCTATCTATCTATCTATCTATCTATCTATCTATATGGGTTCCATTAGTTTGGCCAGTGAGCACGTTTATCTCATGGGTCATGATGAGTTTTGTGAAAAATCTCATTGGTGGTAAAGGTTTGCAAGTACTACAGATAATAGGGGGTCTGCAATATTACCACAGAACCAAAAAAGATATGTTGTATGGAAGGAGAGAAGGTAAGAAAAAGATGAGACACTAACTAGCCCAAGGAATGAATAAGGGATGGTAGCTGGACATATAAAGGAATAAAATATTAAAATGAGAGGGAATGTATCTTTACAAGTAACATTTTAGTGCAGGCAAATAGATTACACAGATCCTCAGATAAGGAAAACCTAATGGTAATAACAGAAGAGATGCAACTATAGAAAAGACACAGATTAGGCAGCAGTGACACTTAAGGTAGGTGTGCAGGAACAGAAAACAGTGAAAAGGGGCAGAGGGGGGCTAGCAATAAATAGGAGAAAGATGACACGAAAACACTTCAGGGATAATAAAGGAGTCAATAGAGGACAATATGAAGGGATAAACTAGAAGAATGCTGGTAAGATGGAATCATAAATTCCTTGTTATTTCATGGTTTTGAGGGCAAAATAATGGTGTGCTACAAATTCCCAACTGACTTTTTCAAATCCCGATTTTTTTGGGTAGGCTTAAAAAAAGTTAACATGTTAAACATTTTACTTACTATTGCCTTACTATTTCTATGGCAACCTGAACCTGCTGAGGAACTCTTGAGAATATCATACATACAACTTTACTTTATAAGCAATAGTACATATGGGTGATCTATTTATCAATCTTCATGGTGTAATACGTATACTGAGTTGAATGTAAACTGAAGTGCATCGCTCACAAAAACTGACAACTGTCTACCTTATACTCTACTGCCTGTTCCATGAAGTACTTTGTTCCTTTTGTCCTCTTTAGACAGTCCACTGACCACACATAAGAATTTAGCATTGCTTTTACAGAAGAGCTGCAGCAACTGTTGATCTATATAAATTTACAACATACTCTGGCAATCTCGACCATCTTGGCAGTTGGCATTTGGCAAGTTTTCTATTCAACCAGAGTATGTGTTGTCCTAACAAAACAACCCTATATTCAAGACAGGTAGCATTTCTTTACAAGCCAACCCAGCAAGTGTCAATACACTGCTGACAGAAGTTGTACTGCCCACAATCTGTCATCATGGGATTACTGAAGAAATCGAGATATACTGCTGCCAGCCATTCTCTCAATATGAATTTGCAACTGGATGTGTAACATGCTAGCAGTAGTTGCATTAGATATGCTAACAATTAAAATTTATTTACGTTCAGTGACCCAGCTATCTTCTGTGAAAAAAATGACAGAAAAAATATACTTGAACAATTAATGCTGTTAGATACTTTAAGCTTTTAATGTGTGCAAAACGAGTGCAATTTGTTTAAACAAGTGCTTTCACTTTTTAGCTTCATCAAATCTGCCTGTGTTTACACTGACTCATGAACCAAGTCATTGTTGCTGCTAAAGAGCCTGGGGGTGGAGAGTGTTTGATCAGCAAAAAGAAATCAGTCAGACTTGTGTCATTAACTCATTACAGCCAAAGTGATGTCACCAGGCATTTTTGCAGTTACATCCTACTGCGCTTCTAGGTGTCAAATATTGCCTGTTCATATTTGAATTAATAATTCCAAAACCATGCTGCATACATGGTATCAGAATACTTTTTCTTGATGCATACATGATGGCAAACACAGTTGTATTGGTATACGACCTCTGTCAATGAGTATTTGTTAGAACTGTAAGGTGATAACTTCATTTTTTAAAGGTTAAAGCCACACCCACTGGGAGTTAAAGGTACACACTCAAAAAATCTGTACTGCAGGGAATATGTTAATAAAACATATCCAGTGAAACTCAGAACGTAGAAAGGAAAGAAGAGGATTTGCAGACAGTAAGTGGTTGCTATAAGTAGTTATAACAAAACAAAGAAAAAACAAAAAACAAAAGAGCCGTGGGAAGCTGAATCACCAATAAATTCACTGAAACTGCAGTTAAATAGACTTATTTCAAGCACTTTCACTCCTTTATTAAAACACAGGACTTCATCATTTTTCTGATGACGTTCCTTGCTCTAATAAAGGAACAAAAGTGCTCAATAAAAGTCTGTTTAACTTTGGATGTTGTGTTGTCCTATCTCGCTGTAATTCTTGCAGGTTGGGTTCAGAGCCGATCATGGCTCTTACTTGGACGACTACTAAAGCTCGAGAATTTCCAATGACTCAAGGCTAATCCCTATCCCATGATGCTCTGGGCCACAACCCCAGATCTCATTTGCTGCTCAAGCAATCGAGAAGTGTTCTTGCTAGCTCATTGGCTAAGTATAGGCTTTGTTGGTCTATTTTCTCTCTAATTTCTCTCTTGTACCCCCTTTACCTCTCTAGAGAGTTAGTTTTCGTGTGGTCTGCATTAGGTTACCATAGTTAGTCAGAAACCCCCTCTTCCCAACCCGATGAGAGTTTCCATTTAACTTAGAGGGCTCTTGCGGCCCGTTTAAGTTAGAGGGCTGCTTCCCCTGTGTTTTCCCTTGTCTTGTCTGTGTAGAAATTAGAATCCAATTAGGTTAGAGGATTCTTCTTCTTCTTCGTCTTCCCTCTTTCTACTTTCTTGTTGTTAATTTAAAAAAAAAAAGCAGTTTTCCCCATATAGTAGCTTTTCTGTTGAGTTAGTTTAACTGTCTTTCAATAGTTATGGCCTTATTTTTTTAGCTGCACAATGTCCAAAGACAAGGATAGAGAAAAGGAACCCAAGGATCATAAACAGCCAGGGTTCAAAAAGTGTGATAGATGCACACAAATAATGTCTCTTATGGACGGGCACATGAGTTGTGTCTATTGCCTCATTGCCATCCATTTACAGGACCCCTGCAGCATATGTCATGTGTTCAGTAGCAGGGTGCTCTATGAGCATAGGAATAAACTAATGGCAAGGGGTTTATTGAAAGGGCCTTTTCAGAAAGCTTTAGACAACTCTCAGAGCTCCAAATCTTCCTCCCCTTCTTCAACCCAGTCTAAATCATCCAAAATACCATTTTATATTGTTATATAAAAAATGCACTTTATTCGTCTGCTTTTACTGTATTTGTGTTTCTTCCTACTTTATTGCATTTATTCTGCTGCATTTATTACTGCTTTTTAGTAGCCTAATTAAATTGTAACTGTTATTTTAAGCCTTTGGTTGAAGCACTTGGGCTTCAGATAGTTGTTTTACATTAAGAAGGCTTGTGGTCTGCACTGTTGTGGCAGGACAGGTAGCTTACATCCTTCTTAGTTGGGAGTTGTTGATTGAAGGCTTAGTGTCTGTTATTCTAAAAGTGTATTATTCTGGTTTAAGCACTTGGGCTTTGGGCCAGTTATTTTACATTACGAGGGTGTGGTCTGCACTCTTGTGGGAGGAGAGGGTAGATTCTGCCCTTCTAAGCTGGGAGTTTCTGGTTAAAGGCTTATTGTGCCTGCTTATTTGAACTGTTTCTTTCTGAAATTGTTACACTCTGTTTGCTGTAGCATATACTAAATTCAGACCTGCTGAATCTAGCTTTGTTTGTATAACTTAAGCAGTAATCCAGACCATCTTTTTTGGAGAAGGTTCCCCTGCACCCTAGAGGCAGGAGTGTGCAGTTAGAACTTGTCTGATCAAAGACTGCTGGAACAGGGCTCAGTTCTTAGCTTTTTATTGGTTAATTGGTTAATTTGTTTAAACCAGTTTGCTCATTTGCTACTGTTATATTAAAAAAAAAAAAATATATATATATATATATATATATATATATATATATATATATATATACACACACACACACACACACACTTTATGCATCACCACTTAGCTAGGGTTAAACTATTCCCAGCGCCATAAAGTCTGCTTTTCAACTTTTCCGTTAGAACTAACCAGTTTTTAGTTTTAGCACTCAAATCTGTTTCTTTGAGCTCACCACTTGTTCAGAACCCATTGTAAGCACTAAATAAGCTACAAATTACTATAGCACTCAACTTTCCTCACTTGTCTAGAGGAAAACAGTTTTTAGTACTTAATAAATAAGCACATATCCAGGCATGTCTAAGGGTCAGCTCCTGGTTTTGTCTCCTGTCTGTCTGACGAATCTGGGCATCCTAGGGCAATGCAGCAATTGCCTCATGTACACAGACAACCCTCTCCTCCTACCACCCAACATTACAACCTGTGAGAGATGCATTTATATAGCCAAACTGGAAGCAAAGCTCTCTTCACCCAAGACTGGACTAGACAGTCAAGAGGAGAAGGCAAACACTTGCACCACACCAAACCCATCACATAGTCCCTCAAAACCCACACCACCAAAACACACATAACACAAAACACACACCTACACTCACAGAAGCTCTCAATAAAAATCTGCTCAAGCAACAGAGACCTACAAAGCAGAAATGCAAGCAACCTCCACCCCCAACACAACCCAAATGACACATAGCCCACAACCTCAGTGTACCACTCAACCACAGCCTATAAGGCTTAACAATGTATCCAACACTCTAGTCATAGGTGACTCTATAGTCAGGCACACTGATGTTCCACTCACCAGGCTAAACAAGAAGAAACTTACTGTCAGCTGCCTGCGGGTGCCAGGATCCACCACATAACTCAGGTCACTCCACAAGAAGTACAAATATGATTGTCATTTTCCATGTTGGTGTGAATGACCTGAGATGTACCTCCCTGGACTACATGAAAAGAGACATGGAGGAGCTCTCTCATCTTGTAGCCCAGGCAGATATGACCCTAGCCCTGAGTAGCATCCTGCCATCACCCAGAATGATACCACAGTACAAGGACAAAATGATTGACTTCAACAATTAGCTAAGCTTCTGGTGTCATTCTAAGGGGATACAGTATCTGCCTGCCTGGGATGACATGACTGACAGACCATGATGCTTTGCCAGAGATGGCCTGCACCTATTGTCCTTGGGATTCCGGATACTGGCTAAGGCTCTTGCCATCCCTATAGTGCCTTTTTTAGGCAAGGTTCAAATGAGAAAACTCCACGGCACAAAAAACTATTAGTAACAGAAAACAAGTCCAAGCAACTGTAGAGTCAACACTCTAATTTAATTTGATAAAAACTTGAAGCGCTTTTCGTTTGCATTCATGCAAACTTCATCAGAAGTGAAAATACATAAAATTACGTCATCCTTTAAAAACACTTGATCCAAAAAAACGCAGGACAATTAGCTAATAATTGCTACTTAACTGACAATTACTAAAATTACATAATACCTGTATCAAGTGGGACTTCAAAACTTCCTATTGTACAATCTATATGTTATACAACTTCATATACACACATACTAATCCATAAGTGAAAATAAAACACTACATTATATAATAAAAAATATTATTAAATAAGAAATACACTGTTACCCTAAAGAACCTCATGTACATTACTAATAACCAATGTCAAACGCAAATTAATCTAGTCACTGTACTAATAAACTAGTGCAATAATATCAAACTATTACACTTTAATAATATCATCTTTGCAAACTCCTCAGTTTAAGAATACTACTGATGGAACAGGATTCATTTAAACCTGGAACACTGTATGTATTGAGTTTGATCTGCCACAAAAACTCCAATTCTTCAAGTTTAAGAGGGAAAGGTCCACCTCTAATGTCCTGTAATACATTATCAATTGCCATGAATTTAAACTGATGGTCCACATTAAGATGAATGTATTTTGCTAATGCATTATTGGTCTTATTATGGCTAATTGCATACAAATGTTCATACATTCTGTCTCGGAGTCTACGCTCTGTCTTACCTATATAAAAGGCTGTACAGTGTGTACATCTAGCCAGGTAAACTGTAAACCTGGAATTACAATTAAACGTAGATTTTAATTTGAATTGTCGTCCATTTACCACAAAGAAATTAGCTACCTCCACATTTTTACAGTAATTGCAGTTCTCAAATTTGTTCATCCCAACTATTCTGGGAATCTTAATATGCTGTTTTTCCAATAAGTTCTTGAGATTTCTTCCATGTTTAAAAATAAAATTTGGTGTATTACCAAATTTATTAAATAATGCTTGATTAGATCTAAACAGTTCCCAGTTTTTCCGCATAATTTTAGTGCAAAGGTTACTTTGTGCATTAAATGTAGTTATAAAGCTATAGTATGATGTTTGGTTGTTGCGTAAAATGGACTCACAAAAAACTGTGTGAACTGACATATCTGAATCTATTAAGTTATTACACACAGATGGTTTAATAGCCAAAATGGGTTTGTAAACTTGATTTGCTCTCTTAAAGTTGACTTCCTCAGTCAAAGAATCCAACAAAGATTCTGGGTAGTCACAATGTAAAAAAAAAGTTATTTAAGAATGTGCATTCTTGTACAAAATCTTCCTCCTGGCTAATAATATGAGAAGCCCTAACTAGCTGACCCTTGATGACAGACCTTTTCTTATGAAAAGGATGGCAGCTAGAAAAATGGAGGAAAGAATTAGAATATGTATTTTTCCTAACAATTTTGGCCGTGTAACAACCCAATGTTCTGTTTTTACTTAACCAGATGGCTAAATATGCTATGGCTTCAGTGTTGAAAGTGTAAGTAAAATGTAAAAATTCAGTTGATTGACTGAACATTTCCAACATCCCTGATCTCCTTTCAACAAAATAAATATGTCATCCAGGTATCTGGTGTAATATATGAGGTCTTTTTGTACATTCATGTTGTTCAGTACAAATTTGAATTCCCAGTGCGCCATGACCAGATTGGCTACACTGGCTCCACATGGGGAACCCATTGCTATCCCCACTTTCTGCAAATAAAATTGGTTGTTGAACATAAAAAAAAATATTTGTTAGTACTAAGTCAAGGAATTCCATCACTAAAGAAATCTTCGAACTGGGAGCTCCATGTTTCTTCATCAGTAGAGCTACCCATTCGGTACTGACCTCATGTGGAATACATGTGTACAGGTCCCTGACATCAAGCGTGAGAAAATTGTGGTTTTCATTATATTCTAAGTTGTCAATTTTAGCCAAAAAAGACCAAGAGTCTTTACATATTTCATTGGTAAAATCAGACCATAAATTAATCTCACTGGACATCCATATTCTGTCCCCACCTCCCCACCCCCAACCAAGGAAACCACGGTGAATAACTTCTCAAAAGCAAACTTCACACGTCTCAAAACCAAGGTGGAATCTTTCAAAGGCCCTGGGCCAGTGGAGACTATGACCCAAAATGCAGAATCCTTTACAAAAGCATTCTATGGACACCTACAGAAATGCATGGAGCATGCTATCCCAAATAAAACCAAGACTCAGTCCTCCAAAGGCAGGAGACCTGTCTGGTGGACCCCGGCCATAAATAAGCTATATAACAGAAGGAGGAAGCTACTACATATAGAGCAAAATCCCAAAAAGGGAAGGCGTCTCTGATCAGTACTAGCAAGAAACTACGATCCCTCATAAAACCATCTAAGGCAAACTTCGAAAGAAAAATTGCATAAGACACTAAGGATAATCACAAGGCCTTCTTTAGTTATGTCAGGAACCTGGGTGGCAACACCCAGATATGCTTGCCAACATCCTGGCAGAAAGGTTCAGTACAAACCCCCCCCCCTTCTCCTCCAAAAGAGCAAGTGCCTCTCCTAACAGAATGTAGCCTCCCTGTGATCACAGATGCACAGGTGAGAGCTGCCCTCTCCAAAGCAAAAAACACAGCATCAATGGGACCAGATGGTGTCCTGGGCTGTGTCTTACATGAGCTCCAAGAAGAAGTAAACCCTCACTTAAAGACACTGTTCAATCTCAGCCTTACTACAGGATATTTACCCAAGAAATGGCATACAGCAACAGTGGTCCCACTCCACAAAGGTGGTGCCACAAAGGACCCCGGAAACTATCGCCCTATAAGCCTGACAAGCCTAGTCTGCAAGGCTATTGAGTGCATCATCATGGAAATCATAAAAAGGGACATTGGGAACCTCCAGACACTGGATCCTACCCAATTCGGCTTTGTTAAAGGCAGATTTTGCCTCTTGAATCTGGTAGACTTCTTTGAAACTGTTACCAAAGCCATAAATGAAGGGAAGGTAGTCCACACAGCCTACCTGGACCTTGCAAAAGCCTTCGACACAATACCCCACTCGGGCATCATAAATAAGCTCACCAGCTTAAATATCAGCCCCTATGTCACAAGATGGGATGCAAACTGGCTCAGGGATAAAACCCACATGGTCAGAATTACAGGTGCCATGTCAGACTCTAAACCAGTTACAAGTGGCATCCCACAAGGCTCAGTCCTGGGACCTCTCTTGTTCAGTATATATTTCTCCGAGGTACAGGCTAACACGGGTGGACCATGGCTGACAAAGTTTGCAGATGACTGCAAACTGGGTGCCATAATCGACTCTCCGGCTGACACGAGCATCCTCCAAAAGGGTCTCACAGAGACGCATAACTGGTGCCAGACCCATGGCCTAAAGCTAAATGCCAAAAAGTGCATTGTCATCCCCTTTGGGAAAAACAAAGTGCCCACAAATTACTACATAGGTGGTAATCCATTAAGTACAGAAGAAGTAATTAGGGACCTGGGATCCAAGTAGATAGTAATCTCTCCTTTGTCAATCATGTTGCCAAAGTAGTTAGAAAGACCTTCTATATAGCCCACCTTATCATGAAAAGGTTCGCATCTCGATCAAAAGAGATCATTGTGCCCCTCTACTCATCACTTATCAGACCCATAATTGAATACAATGCCCCATTTGGGATGTACCTTACCCGACACCTGCAGCAACTGGAAAGACCCCAAAAGTACCTCACCAAGAAGATCAAGGGACTCAAACAGATGCCCTATGCACTTCGGCTAAAGAAACTCCAGCTCTACTCAGTTGCGTACCGCCTACTCAGAGGAGATCTGTGTCTGATGTATAAAGCCATGTCCATCCCAGAATTAATGGACATGCTCCACCTCAATAGGTTCATAGGTTCATAAGTTCATACTAGGCTATCTGCCTTGAGGCAATTATAAGCCTAGCCAGATTCTGTATGGCTTACGCCACCCCTTGATTTGAGCATACTGTGCCCTTTTTAAGGTTTAGTTTACTGTGCCTCTGTCTAATAGTGACTCGGGAGTAATCCCTGGGACAAACCTACAATCCCCCATCCACCTATCGAGATTCTTCTTGAAGAGATTCAGTGAGGTGCTCTGCCTCAGATGAACTGGAATTCTATTCCAGAGCAAAGGGAGCCTCTGGGTTATGAAACTGTCCCTCCAGCAAGTTCTATTTATTACTGTGCTGAGGTTCAAGTCCCTCGAGCATGTGGCTCTAAGGGATTTAGATTTACTGAGGTGGAGCATGTCCATTAATTCTGGATTTGACATAGCTTTGTATGTCAGGCATAGATCGCCTCGAAGTAGGCGGTATGCAACTGAGTAGAGATGGAGTTTTTTTAACCGAGCAGCATATGGCATCTGTTTGAGACCCTTGATCCTCTTGATGAGATCCTTTTGGGGTCTTTCTAATTGCTGCAGGTTTCGGGTAAGGTACATCCCAAAAGGGCCATTGTATTCTATGATGGGCCTGATGAGGGATGAATAAAGGGGCACGATTACCTCTCTTGATCTAGATGTGAAACCCTTTGTGATGAGGTGGGCTATGTAGAAGGTCTTTCTAACCACTTTGGCAATGTGGTTTTCAAAGGAGAGGTTGCTATCAACTTGAGTCCCCAGGTCCCTAATACCTTTCTCTGTACTTAATAGGTTTCCGCCTATGTGGTAATTTGTGGGCACATTGTTTTTGCCAAAGGGTATGACTATACATTTTTTGGCATTTAGCTTTAAACCATGGCGCTGGTACCAGTTATCTGTCTCTGTGAGACCTTTTTGAAGGATGTTTGTGTCAGCTGGAGAGTTGATTATGGCACCCAGTTTGCAGTCGTCTGCGAACTTGGTGAGCCATAGTCCTCCCACGTTTGCCCGTACCTCGGAAAAGTATATACCGAACAAGAGTGGTCCCAGGACAGAACCCTGTGGGACACCACTTGTGGCCGGTTTCGAGTCTGACATGGCTCCAGCAACTCTCAGTATGTGGGTTCTGTCTTTGAGCCAGTTTGCGACCCATCTTGTGACATAGGGGTTTATGTTTAAGCTGGATAGCTTATCTATGATGCCCGAGTGGTGTATTGTGTCAAATGCCTTTGCAAGGTCCAGATAGGCTGTGTGGACTACCTTCCCTTCATCTATGGCTTTGGTGACTATTTCGAAGAAGTCAACCAGGTTCAAAAGGCAGGATCTGCCCTTGACAAAGCCGAACTGGGTAGGATCTAGTGTCTGTAGGTCCCCAATGTCTTTGTTTATGAGCTCCATGATGATCCTCTCCATAGCCTTGCAGACTAAGCTAGTCAGGCTTATGGGGCGATAGTTTCCAGGGTCCGTAGAGGCTCCACCTTTGTGGAGTGGGACCACTGTTGCTGTACACCATTCTGTGGGCACATATCCTGTAGTGAGGCTGAGATTGTATAGCTGTTTTATTTGAGGGATTAGTTCCTCTTGGAGTTCATGTAGGATGCGACCTGGGATGCCATCTGGTCCCATGGAAGCAGTGTTTTTTGCTTTGGAGAGGGAAGCCTTCACCTGAGCATCAGAGATGTTTGGGAGGCAGCCCTCTGCTGGGATAGATACTTGCTCTTTTGTGGGGGGGGTGGAGAAGTTTGCACTGAACCTGTCTGCCAGGATATTGGCAATGTCTGTGGGTTCAGTGTATTTTTTGCCATTTAGAATCAACTCAGAACAAGTCTGGGAGTTGCATCCCAGGTTTCTAACATAACTGAAAAAAGCCTTATGATTGTCTTTGGTGTCCTGTGCAATTTTTCTCTCGAAGCTGGCCTTGGAGGATTTTATGACGGATCGTAATTTTTTGCTAGTACTGATCAGAGATGCCTTCCCTATTAGGGATTTTGCTCTATTATGTAGTAGCTTCCTCCTTCTGTTGTACAGTTTATTTATGGCAGGGGTCCACCAGACTGGATGCCTGCCTTTGGATGATTGGGTTTTGGTTTTCTTTGGGATAGCATGATCCATGCATTCCTGGAGATGTCCGTAGAATGCGTTTATATAGGATTCTGCAGTTTGGGCCGTAGTTTCCACTGGCCCTGGGGCCTTGAAGGATTCCACTTCAGTTTTGAGAAGTGAGAAGTTTGCTTTTGAGAAGTTTTTCACTGTGATTTTCTGGGCTGGGGGTGGGGTCGGGATGTGGACATCCAGTGAAATTAATTTATGGTCTGATCTTACCAATGAGGGATATACTTCTGGTGTGGAGCATAGAGTGCCCATGTTGGTAATGATCAGGTCTAGTATGTTGTACCCTCTTGTGGGAGTGGTGACTAGTTGTTCCATAGCATTTGAGTTTATAATTTCCAGGAACCTTTGGGCTACGGTGCTGGTGCTTGAGTAGTTCTCCCAGTCAATGTTTGGGTAGTTAAAGTCGCCCAATATAATGGTGTTCGGAGAGATCTACATGTTCTCCAATGTTTTCAGGAAAGCTGAGTGAGATTCCTGACTTTGAGAGGGTTGTCTGTAGGATGCTATAAACTGAAAAGCAGTCTTGCCCACTGTTAGTTGCACATGGATGGTCTCCAATACTTCGTGCAATGCCACTAACCTGGAGGTGTGGATATCCTTGATAAATATGGAAACTCCCCCTCCTTTTGTGGTTCGGTCCAGGTTTTGGGGCCAAAAAGCATGATATGAGGTATAGCCTGGTAGTGCTGGGGTGCTCTCTGGAGCCTTGAACCAGGTTTCTGTCACTGCACAGATATTGATGTTCTCCATACTGAGGAGAGCTTTGAGTGCGTGCATCTTGAGGTTAAGACTTCTGGCATTTAGCAGCATTACCCTTAGTTTCTTGTTCCTTGTGCTGTCTATGGGGGTGGGTTTGACTTTTGAGCCTTGCCTAAAAAAGGCACAATAGGGTTGGCAAGAACCTTTGCCAATATCCGAAAGCCCAGTGGTGACAGGTGCAAGCCATCCCTAGTGAAGCAACGTGGCTTGTCGAGCATGTCATCCCAGGCTGAAAGACACTGGATCCCCTTTGAATGACACCAAAATTTTAGCCAATTGTTAAAATCAATCATTTTGTCTTTGTACTGTGGCATCATTCTAGGTGAGGGTAAGATGCTGCTCAAGGTCAGAGTCATACCAGCCTGGGCTACATGATCAGAGAGCTCCTCTATGTCTTTTTTCATGTAGTCCAGGGAGGTACATCTCAGGTCATTCACACCAGCATGTACAATGAATGAGTCATATTTGTATTTGCTTTGGAGTGACCTGAGTGCTTGTGTTATGTGGCGGATCCTAGCACCTGACAGGCAGCTCACCGTGACCTTTTCTTTATTCAGCCTGGTGAGCGGGACGTCAGTGTGTCTGACAATAGAGTCACCTATTACAAGAGTATCAGGTGTGTTATTCAGCCTTAAGGGCTGTGGCTGCTTGGCACACTGACTTTGTGGGCTATGTGTTGTGCGTATTTTGTTTTGAGGTAGCGTTTGCTTGGATGTCTGCTTTGGAGGTCTCTGTTGCTTAGGTAGATTTTTATTTAGAGCCTCCGAGTATGTTTTTGTGTATTTATGTGTTTGGTTCGCTGATGTGGTGGGACAATGTGATACTGGAATTGTGTTGTGTGAGGTTACCTTCTCCTCCTGACTGGTTACACCAGTTTTGAGATGAGAGAGCTCAGCCTCCAGTTTGGCTAAATAGTTGCATCTCTCACATATATTTGAACCTGTTTGGAGGAGGAGAGGGTTGTCCATGTACATGAGACAGTTGTAACATTGCCTCAAAATTCCCAGATTCACCAGCTGGACTGGATAGGAAACCATTGACTGACCTTTGGACATGCTAGAGTAATATAGGGAAACTGAATTTAAGACGGACCAATAGAGGACAGGGTAAAGAAATCCAAATCCCTTAGCGCTACATGCTCCAGGGACTTGAACCTCAGCACAGAAATAAATAGGACATGCTGGAAGGACAGATTCATATCCCAGAGGCTCCCCTCACTCTGGAGCAAAATCCCAATCCATATTAGGCAGAGCCCCTCACTGACCCTATTCAAGAGAAATCTTGACAAGTGGATGGGAGACTGTAAGTTTACCCCTGGAATCTCTGCTGTGACCTTGATAGACAGAGGTACAGTAAATTAACCTTAATATGGCTACCTTCTGTGACCTGCTCTACAGAGGCACAGTCAACTAATCTAAAAGGGTGGCAAAAGCCAAACACACTCTGGCTAGGCTTATAAGTGCCCTAGGGCAGACAGCCTAGTATCAACCTATGAACCTATGAACAGACAAATGACAAATTCACCACCATAACAGGTACAAGCAAGCAAAATCTGAGGGTAATGCTACTCAGAGCCAGAAGTCTAAACCTCAAAATGCAGTCACTCGAGGCACTTCTTAAAATTGACATCTGTACAGTGGCAGAGACCTGGTTCAAGGCTCCAAAAGGCATCCCTGCATTACCAGGCTATAATTCATATCACACCTTTTGGCCACCTAACCTGGACCAAAACACTAAAGTCGGAGGTGTGTTCATATTCGTTAAGGATATCAACACCTCCAGGCTAATGTCTCAGCATAAGGGATCCAAAATTATCCAAGTGCAACTAACTCTGGGTAAGATTGCAATCCAAATTGTAACTTGCTACGGATCCCCCGCCAAACCCCAGGATTCCCACTCCTCATTTCTTGATACACTGGAAAATATTAGGGTACAGCCCAAGAGCCTAATAATGGGTGATTTCAACTACCCCACCATTAACTGGAAAAACTAATTATGTACCAACTCATTTGCTCAACGTTTTCTGGAATTCATAAATTCCAATGCCTTGGATCAACTTATCCACACCCCCACCAGGGGCAGCAATATCCTAGACCTCATCATTACCAACATGGGTGACCAGTGTTCCACACCAGAGGTCAATTCCTCGTTGGTCAGATCCGATCACAAGCTAATCACCCTAGACATCCACATCCCACCCCCACCCCCCATTAGGGAAACCACCATAAAAAATTTCTCCGAAGTCAACTTCACGCTTCTTAAGACAGGAGTGGCAAACTTCACAACACCCATGCAGATGGACAATAGAGGTATGACTGCTGAATCCTACACAAATGCACTTTATAACCACTTACATGAGTGCATGGATCACGCTATCCCTAACAGAACCAAGATGCTATCCTAAAAAAAGGAAGCCAATCTGATGGTCCCTTGCCATAAACAAACTTTACAACAGAAGTAAGAAACTGTTGCAAAAAAGAGTAAAATCCCATGATTGGAGGAACTCCCTGTCACCCTCAGTAAGAAGCTGACATCCCTCATAAAATCCTCGAAAACATAGTTATGAAAACAAAATCACCACTGATTCTAGAGACAATTACAGAGCATTCTATAGCTATGTCAAGAATCACAATGGCAACACTCAGATCTGCTCTGAGTTACAGTACAATGACACTAAATATACAGAACCAACTGATAATGCCAACATCCTGGCAGATAGGTTCAGTGCTAACTTCAACCCCCTCTCACCCCCTAAAGGGCCCATCTCTATACTGGAAGAATGCAAAGTTCCTGTAATCACAGCTGCACAGGTAAAAAACAACACTCTCCAAAGCCAAGAACACAGCATCCATGGGACATGACAACATTCCAGGCTGTGTTCTACATGAACTACAGAATGAACTGGCACCCCACCTAAGCACCATGTTCAATAATAGCCTCACCTCAGGCTTTGTGCTTACTGAATGGTGTACTGCAATGGTTATCCCACTCCACAAAGGGGGGAGCAACCATGGACCCCAGGAACTACCGCCTCATTAGCCTAATGAGCCTGGTCTGCAAGGCCGTGGAATGTATCATCATGGAACTTATAAACAAAGACATTGGTAATCTCCAAACTCTGGACATCACCCAGTTTGGGTTTGTAAAAGGCCGCTCATGTCTCCTAAACCTGATAGACTTCTTTGAAGAAGTCACCAAAGCCGTAGATGAGGGTAAGGTGGTTTACATAGCCTATCTGGATCTTGCCAAGGCTTTTGACACCATCCCCCACTCTGGAATTATAGATAAACTCACTAAACTAGGTATAAATCCCTACGTCACAAGATGGGTTGCTAACTGGCTCACTGACAGAACCCACACTGTGAAAGTTCTGACTTCAGAACATTGACAAGTGGAGTACCACAGGGTTCAGTCCTGGGTCCTCTGCTGTTTGGGATCTACTTTTCTGAAGTACAGGCTAACAAGTTTGCAGTTGACTGCAAACTAGAAGCCATAATTGAAACTCCTAATGATGTGGACATCCTACAAAAGGGCTTCTCTGAGACAAATGCCTGGTGTCAAAGCCATGGCCTCAAACTCACTGCCAAAAAGTGCATTCTCATCCCCTTTGGTAAAAACTCTGTACCCATGAGCTACCACATAGGTGGTAGTCTACTTAACACCAAAAGTGTGATAAGAGACCTTGGGACACAGGTGGACAGCAGTTTCTCCTTTGATAATCACATTGCCACAGTAGTCGGGAAATCCTTCTATGTGGCACCCATCATCACAAAAGGTTTCTCATCCAGGAAAAAAGAAGTCATTCTTCCCCTTTACTTGTCACTCATTAGACCCATTATGGAGTACAATGCCCTTTTGGTATGTACCTCACAAGACATCTACAACAAATGGAAAAGGCCACAGAAATTCCTCACAAAGAGGATTACCAGCCTCAAACAGATGCCCTACGCAGACCGTCTAAAAAAACACCAGCTTTACTCCGTCACATATCTCCTACTCAGAGGTGACCTCTGCCTAACATACAAAGCTATGTCAAACCTAGAGCTGTTGGACATTCTCCACTTAAAGAAATCCCAATCCCTCTGAGCTACACATTCTAGAGACCTACACCTTGTCACCACAATAAACAGAACATGCTGGAGGGATAGATTCCTGTCCCAGAGACTTCCCATACTGTGGAACAAACTACCTAGCTATATCAAACAAAGCTTCTCATTAGCACTCTTCAAGAAAAATATTGATGATTGGGTCGGAAATAGGAGATTCACCCTGGGGATCACCTCTGTGGCTCTGCTCGATAGGGGCACAGAAAATAATTTTCTTGGGTGGCGAAAGCCAGGGTACCTTTTTGGCTAGGGTTATATAGGCCCAAGGGCCAATAGCCTAGTACATACCTATGAACCTTCAACAGCTCCAGTTTCAGAGCCAACAAAAATGATTGTGTCGTCGGAACCGAGGGCTCTTGACTCCAATAGACCTGGAACTTCTTCTTCAGTGCCAAAACTGTCCATGGAGCTGACAGAAGTATCAAGGAGTCGTCTCCTTTATTGGAGCTGATATCTTCGACTCTGAGATCTCCTATTCTGGATAGAGGTAGAGCTTCTTCTTTGTCCATCCGTTCTTCCAGGAGTTTATCTGATGAAGATGTGGAGCGGGTGGTGAAGAGATTGCTTTGAACTCCAGCCCTGGCAAAAATGTTGTTGTTTCTGGACTCAAAGGAATTGGAGCCAGCCCATATGATGCTTGCTTCATTGATTCCTCCTCAGATCACCTAGGAGTCTTGGAAGCCAGAGTGCTTGGATACAATAGTAGTGGAACTGTCGGCACCAAGACCACTGTTGGAATCTTCAGTTCCAACTTTGGCTCTGATTTCCTCAACTCCTTCTAATGTCAAGGAGTCTAGGAGCCAATGCTCACCAGTCAGATCTGGGGAAGGGAGTCGACGCAGACAGTCGTCCGTTCCAACTGTGCCCCTCAGTGCCTTGACTAATTTGAGCTCAGTTAGTACCTCAGTTTTGGAGCCACCTGCTCTGCCTCGGAGTCAATCTTCTGTCTTTTCGGAGTGGAGGGTCTCCTCAGAGTGGGGTGGGGGGGCCTTTTGAACTGATGGAGAGAGTGGTGTCTCCTCAGATGGCCCCACTCTTGGAGCAAACGTTTTGTCCCACCCTGGAGCCAGTGTCTATCTCATCACCACTGCTCCCTCACAACAGCAGAGATGTAGAACCTCAGGAATCCCCTGCAGGTGGCATTGTCTCTTCCAAAAATTCTCTGGAATACCCCTCTGAAGAAGTCCCTCGGAAGAGACTGTGCAAGAGGAAGCACATAGTCTCCCCTGAGTCTGTCACTTCTGATACTGATTTGGCTGAGTCAGAAGGGTCTCCACGGTCTCCGTCTGAGGATGTTTCCTTTGCCGACATCCTTGAGATCCTGAAACAGAGGGGTGGCTGGAAGCCCACCATCCCTTCAGAGGATGAATCTGTATACCTGGAGGCTTTTAGATCTCACCCTTCCAACTCCTGGGTGACTCCCCATATGACCAGCTGTTACGTGTTATATTCCGTAAGGCATGGACATTGCCTGATACAGTGGAGCCTGTTCTGAGGAGGCCTAACAAATTTATTACTGCACCCTCAGAGAAGGAATTTTTGATTAAGGGTGTCCCTGTAGATGTGATAGTGGTGGCGGCCACCAAGAAGGAGCTATCAGAGACCTCTTCATCTGTTCACCCTCCTGACAAAGAATCTAGGACTATGGACAGATATGGAAAGAGTGCCTTTTCTTCAGCGGTCTTCACCCAATGGTCACTGACTTACCTTACACATTTTATGAGACTTCAAAGGAATCTCCTCAAAGAGCTGGGAGATACCCTTCACGGTACCATAGCTTCGGGGTCCACGGACAAAGTATCCTCTCAGCTCTCTACCCTCAATTCCATCGTAAACTCCTCCATGAGACTAATTTCATATGTGTCTGTTGGAGCGAGTAGAGCAGCTGCAACAGGAATTTCCCTGAGGAAACATTCCTGGATGCACCTTTGCAACTTTGCCGAACCCTTCATGTCTTCCTTCACCAATGCCCCCTTTGATAATTTATCCCTTTTTGGACTGAAGGTGAAAGATACTTTGACCAGGTGTGAGCAGGAAGGGAAAACCTTATCTGCCACTGGAGTCTGTTTTTTTGCCCTGTCTAGACTCTTCCCCCAGGGGCAGAGGGGGAAGTTATAAAGAAAGATGCTGACCTCGCAGCAGAGGGGGTCTGCAGAGTCATAGTTACAGAGATACATTTTCTGACATGACCTTCCAGTGCTCCTGAAAGGAGGCCCATCTGCTCTTCTCTTGGAGGCAGTTGGAGGTCGAGTGTCACTGTACCCAAATGCCTAGCAAGAAATCTCCCAAGACAAATGGGTGCAAACAATTATATCCAGAGGCTATTGCATGCCATTTTCCATTTCCATCCAGTGAATCAGTCCTTACCAGAGGTTCCACCCTGTCAAATGGACTATGCAACACAAGAGATACTCACGTTGCTAGAAAAAAAGAGTCATCCAAGAGGTCCCCGCAGACCAAATGGTATCCAGAACTTACTCAAGATTCTTTATAGTTACAAAAAAAAAACAGGAGACTGGAGATCCATTCTAGATCTCAGCAAGCTAACCAAAGCAGTGAAGAAATCAACATTTCGGATGGTAACTCTACAGTCAATATTCTCATTTATCAGGAAAGATGATTGGATGTCCTCAATAGATCTCCAAAATGTGTACTACCATATAAAGATGGACAGGCAATCCAAGAAACATTTATGCTTTTGGCTGGGAGCCAGTCATTACCAGTTTTGAGCCCTGCCCTTTGGCCTCACTACAGCCCCAAGAGTGTTCACCAAATGCATGGCAGTGGTCATGGCTCACTTGAGACATCAGGGATTCCATGTGTTTCCATACCTAGATGACTGACTCCTCTTCGCCACCGCCAAGCATCTACTACTATGAACAAGAGATGAAACAGTGTCACTTTGTGCGAGACTAGGCATCACAGTAAACTTAAAAAAAAATCTGCCTTGCCGCCGTCTCAACATATTACCTTCTTAGGTACAGAATTGGATTCAAGAAATATGATTGCAAAACTTACCCCAGACAGAATACAGTCCCTTCATCAACAAATCAGGATTTTGATGTCAAAGAAGAAAGTTCAGGCCAGATATGTGCTGCAAGTTCTAGGTACCATGGCAGCAGCTATTCTTCTAGTTCCCTTAGCATGACTACACATGAAGGTTCTGTAGTGGTTGCTATTTTATCAGTAGTCAATGCAAGATCTTTCTCTTTCACATCAGATAATCATCATGGAATCTTGCAAAAAGATCTTTTTTGGTGGTTGCAGACAGACCGGTTGTATCAGGGCTGCCCCCTTGTCTTTCCTCAACCAAATGCAGTACTTACCATGGACGCTTCCCAGATCAGGTGGGATGGGGCATTATCTGGGGATGACAGTCCAAGGCCTGTGGCAAGAACATGAAAGTAGATTGCACATCAACGTTCTGGAGATGAGACCGGTGCTCTATGCATTGCAGGTATTTCAGAACTCTACCAATAGGGACGGTTGCAGTTCAGACAGACAACACGTCGGTAGTGTGGTACATAAACAAGCAGGGAGGAACCAAATTCTATCCACTACATTGGAAGGCACAACAAGTTTGGCAATGGGTGATCACTTCTCAATGCTTTCTGATAGCAATGCACATCTCGGGGAAATCCAATGTGATAGCGGACAAACTCAGCAGAGCTATTCTATTGACTCATGACCGGCCCCTGAAGACAGAGATTGTGGAAAAGATCTTCCAAAAATGGGGCCAGCCTTGCTGCGACCTTTTTGCCACATCCATGAATGCCAAATGCAGTAAATACTTTGCCCTCATTCCTCCTCTGGGGAAGTCACCAAGGGTTGCACTAGTTCATGATTGGCCCCTGGGGCTACTTTATGCCTTTCCCCCTTTTCCACTGATTTCCAAAGTACTGCAGAAAGCCAGCTCATTGAAAAGCACTATGATCCTCATTGCTCCTTACTGGCCTCGACAAGTTTGGTTCTCCTTTCATCAGACCCATCTGCTGGAGGAACCTTGGATTCTGGATCCATTTCCAGATCTCTTAACCCACTCTTCGGTGGATTTCCATCTGTCTATCCAAAACCTCAAGCTGACAGCATGCCTGCTCCAATTCCACACTTAGTCAGGTGTTACTCGTTTTCCCCTGCAGTGAGTTATATTCTTTCCTCATCCCATAAACCATCCATGAGGAGATTGTATTCCAGTAAGTAGAAAAGATTTTCATGCTGGGCTGCGGGATAGAACATAGAACCTTTTACAGCTCCTAATACGGCAGGCCTAGAATTTCTTTCCAAACTTTTTGATGAAGTAGCTGCAGCAGCAACCATCAAAGTTCAGTTGGCAGCCATTTCTAATTTCCATACAGGAGAAATGGAAGTTCCTATTATGTCTCATAGCTTATGTAAAGCTTTCCTCAGAGGTACTTTCTTACTCAGATCCCCGATCAGAGAACCCCCAGCCCCTTGGGACCTAAGTCTTGTTCTAAACTCTATGATCTTACCACCCTTTGACCCCACATCATTTTGTGATTTGAAGTATTTGTCATGGAAAACTCTCTGCCAAAAGGGTATTAGAATTACAAGTTCTTTCTATTCGTTTCCCTTATATCATTTTTCACAAGACTAGGGTATCCTTGAGAATGAATCCATCATTCCTTCCAAAAGTCTGTTCAGAGAATACTATAAACCAATCCATTGAATTGCATGTGATTTTTCCAAACTACAGAGCCAAGGCAGAGTATAAATTGCATCAGTTGGATGTACATAGGCAGTTACGTTTTTACCTGCATAGGACAAAAGACCTCAGGAAATCCAACCAGCTTTTTGTGTCCTTTTCTGACAAAAAGAAAGGATTGCCAGTTTCCAAAGTAACTTTGTCAAAATGGCTGACTGATTGCATTTCCTTCTCTTACAGTAAGAATAATAAACAACTACCAGGGAAGATAAGAGGACATTCCACAAGAGCAGTCTCAACATCATCGGCCTTTCAGGCCAGACTTCCTATTGACTCTATTTGTGCAGCTGCTACATGGGAGAGACCTCATACCTTTATCACTCATTACAAAGTAGATCTTCCTTTGGATCCACTGTATTGAAGAGTATTTTTTCCTTAGCCATCCTGGGATAAAGGTGTTAGGGACACTGTCCCAACCAGCAAGAATTAGGGTGAGACAGGACAACATAGCATTAAGAAGTTATGTACTTACCATAACGTCCCATGTTTGTTGTCCATCTCACCTACATTCTTGCTTCCCACCCTCTGGAGTCTCTGTTTTTTGTCTCATGCCAAACATCTGTAGATATATATATATATATATATATATATATATATATATATATATATATATATATATATATATATATATATATATATATATATATATATATATATATTTTTTTTTTGGTGTAGTTATTTGGGTTAGTCTAAATCTTTCACTTGCAAACAAGATCTGGGGATGTGGCCCAGAGCATCATGGGATAGGGGTTAGACTCGAGCCAGTGGAAGGTGTTGAGCTTTAGCATTCGGCCAAGTCAGAGCTTTAATCAGCTCTGAACCCAGCCTGCAAGAATATTGGCGAGATGGACAACAAACATGGAACGTTATGGTAAGTACATAACTTCTTATTTCAGTGAATTTATTGGTGATTCAGCTTCCCATATCTGTTTTGTTTTTTTTAGTATTAAGTTCTTTAACATTTTGTTTTACATTTTAGTTATAACAAATGTTTTTGGTGGATGATGGGCTCAAGAGACAAGTGTGGTGGTACGAGCATACCTCTCAACTTCTTAGAGCAATAAATCTGGACAAAGCCATAAATAATGGGGGAGGGGGTCAAAGGCTCAAAAATGTAGGTGATTTTTAAATATTGCTCTTAACAAAGTTAAAACAATTGGTAGAATGACAAGCCTTGCATTAGTGCGGTGCTAGGCATGAAGCTTCCCATTTCAGGAGCTCTGAGCTAGAGGTTTTCCTTTTCTGCCATATTGAGCACTGACAAACTGTACAAAGAAGAAAGACACCATGGATATTCGGGAGGTAAACACCTGCATTCAATTTAAATAAAGTGGGATTCCTTAAATTTTATGGAACAGTAAAGCAGTGGTTGGTTGTTATAAGTCACGTCTGTCAGTAATAAGTGTGAAAAGCTTGCAGTTGCATCACAGTTAAAGTGTGTTATTTTACTTTGACATGATTTCATTTGTGCACAGTGTTTCTATCAGATTTGGAATGGATCAGTAGCACTGTAAAATACTCGGGTTTACTGTCTTTGCTGAAACATACAGTGACACTTTCTTTGCTGGTGTAGTGACAGTCCAAGAACTCGCTGCCATTAAGAAATGCAACTTGGCACTTGGCTACATCCCAGAACTTGGCTGGCAAACTGCCCACCATTTCAGTAGATGTCTATTTTTCTTTCAGAATTTTTTGGAACAATTATGTTATTAATATGATGACTGATAAAAAAGTCTGAAACCATTATAGTTAGGAACAAATAGTTTTATGTCTGAAAGTGAATCAGCTTTGCAAGTGGTAACAAAGAAGTCTGACATCAGCAAATATGAAGCATGCGTACCTCAGGCATGCCTGGCTAACTAAAAACTTGCAATTAAGAATTTCCAAAGCAAGACATATACCTTGCAATGTCCAAAATAAGTTATGCATGAACAAAAGTCACTTTTTTTGGGATAGAAACTTTTGATTTGAAACTGTAAATTAGTTTTAACTATGATGTAAATTGTGCATTCAGAAACTATAGTGATTTTCTAATTTAAGACATTCATTTCAACATACCCCTCAATCACTCAGAGCAAGAAATGCTGACAAAGCCAAAAATAATGGTGGGATGGGACTGGGACAAGGGACGAAAACAAGGGAGAGAGCCAAGGGAGGCAGTGAGTGGCAGATTTTATATATTGCTCCTGTAAACTTGGATAGTTGCTTCAATAACAGGTTTTTCATTATGCATTTTTCTGAGGGTATAAAGTCTGAAATACAAAAATCTGCCATTATTTATTATTATTTAGGACTTCAATCTTCATGTTGGTATACCGCAATTCCACTGGAGTGGGTGGGGTTACATAATAATGTATGCAAATTTATGTAAATTAGCACACCCATTTTTGGTCAATTGTATCTACTTTTCATGGGCCTTTGCCCAGATTTTTGTTGTTTCCAGATTGAGAGGTATGGATGGAATTGAGGTCACTGTCAGGGGGAAACTGATGACTGCAAAAGGAAAAAAAAGAAGGGAAGAAGGAAGAGTGATTGAGGAGCTGGATATAGAGAGATAGTTCTGGTACAGAAGGAAGCTGGCAGTAATGAAAGTGGAAGGGAAGCACTACGGATAAGAGAAAAGGCAAATAAAATTTAATTACAGAATAAAATTATTAATGACCAAGAAATTGAATAGTCAAGAGACACAAAAGGAAACACCTAGCCAATAAATACAAGAAGAAGCAAGCAGACAAATACAAGAGATTAGGGGAAAATGGAGACTATTTAGAAGAGGATGAGCTAATAAGGGAAATATTTAAGGAATTCTACAGGGAGATTTATAAACAACAGAAAATGACAGAAGTCTCAGAATGGAACTGGGGAAATAATGTTGAGGGATATGTGTATATATATATATATATATATATATATATATATATATATATATATATATATATATATATATATATATATATATATATATATATATATATATATATATATATATATATATATATATCCTATATATATATATATATATATATATATATATATATATATATATCCTATATATATATATATATATATATATATATATATATATATATATATATATATATATTAGAAAGCTTCCCCAGACCAAAAACAGCAGGCAGGATGCTGGTCTCAGTCAATATTCACTTCCAATGAATAATTATCCAACGACCAAACGGTAAAAATACATAAATTTATTGAGAATGTAAGCGCTTTCGCGGATTCAGTGTTCCGCTTCATCAGACATAGTAAAATGCAACAGATTCAGTATATTTAAACACCTAACCTCCAACTTATTAATCAATTAAACAATTAATACATAAAGTCATTAAATTTTAAAGCTGTATTAAATCACTACACTCTTATATGAGCATAAATATAAAAATATAAAGATATAAAAATAAAAATAAAAATGTATAGGTGAGACTCAGTATTGAGTTCCATTTCCTATTGAAAACTAGGAATCTTAAACATTAGACAAAAAAATCTACAGATTTATAGTAAATGGAACTCAATACTGAGTCTCACCTATACATTTTTATTTTTATTTTTATATTTTTATATTTTTATATTTATGCTCATATGAGAGTGTAGTGATTTAAAACAGCTTTAAATTTTAATGTAATATTAATGTCTTTATGTATTAATTGTTTAATTGATTAATACGTTGGAGGTTAGGTGTTTAATTATACTGAATCTGTTGCATTTTACTATGTCTGATGAAGGGGAACACTAAATCCACAAAAGCAGATACATTCTCAATAAATTTATGTATTTTTACCATTTGGTTGTTGGATAATTATTCATTGGAAGTGAATATTGATTGAGACATGCATCCTGCCTGCTGCTTTTGGTCTAGGGAAGCTTTCTAATATTATAAAGGTTTTTCCTTTTTGTTTACCATATATATATATATATATATATATATATATATATATATATATATATATATATATATATATATATATATATATATATTTATATATATGTATATATATATTTATATATATTTATATATATACACACACACACACACACACACACACACACACACACACACACACACACACACACACACACACACACACACACACTCACACACACACCATATTTCCCCAAAAATAAGACCAGGTCTTATACTCTTTCCCCAGGCGAAATACGCTTTAGGGCTTATTATCAGGGGATGCCTTATTTACCCCCACCATACAACAATCGACATTTATTCATGTACAAAAATTGACATTTATTCATGTACACAAATTGACATTTATTTGGTAATTTTCTGTTATTGGACAACAGTTCTAAGTAACCCGTTAACAGTTGTGTGAGAATTCTACATAAGCAGTGGAACAAACATTTCAACTTCAGAATATCTACACCTTGGCTTTCACATTTCAATATTTTTATGCGTAACAGAAAGTGCAGAAAAATCTCAATACATGTGTATTGGAGGAGGGGACTAAAAGTGAAAGCAGAAGCAATCCATTCTGTTGCCCCGATAATGGAAAATTATTTAAATACAGTCATGTCATCTCCTTCTGGAATATTGTCATAAGTCTCCAACCCCTGAATTCTGGCCTGAATTTCTTGCGACTCCATTTCCTGTAGAACAATTGGCTCCAATCTGTCATGCCTAGCAATAGAGCCCTCCTTAAATGAGCACTACTTGTCCAAGTAGCCTGTTTGTAGTACATTGGCAACACAGCTGTCAGTGATTTTATCCCATGAATTTTTCACCCAAGTCACGACCTCTTGCAGGCTAGGCTTCACGTTTCCATACTGATTTGTCTCCATCCCATTTTCAATATAGTCTTTGAGTTCCATGTGCAAATGGTCCTTGAATAGCTTGTTTATTGTAATATCAAGAGTCTGGAGATAGGCGGTCATTCCTGCAGGAATCAATATTTGATCTGTTCTTCTCTGTGCAAGGAATTTCCTAATTTCTTTAGCACAGTGAGTGCTGTCTGAATCCCAGACTAGCAGACCTCTTTTGCCACCTCGCAAAACAAGTGGCAACTTTACATCAACCCACTTCCTTATAACTGCTTGTGTGCACCAGGCTTTTTGGGTTTCAAGAATGTAAATGCCTGAAACATGTTCAATCTTATCTTTCTTGCCCTTACTAATGATTAGAGCTGGGTTTTTCTTTCCATCTTAGATGAATTGCCAAACTACATGTAACATGTGCACTCTCATAACCAGTGGAGGAAATGTAGATTGATGAGGCACCCCTCTGATCAATTGTTGTTTGAAATCCTTGGCCCATAAACACTGCAGTTTCATCCATAGCAATCATGTTGGAAAGCTGGTATTTAGAAAAGTCGATGCCTTCAACAAAGGACTTTACTGCAAGTGCATGTTTTATAACTTTAGTATCTTCTAGCTTGAACAGTGTTCTTGATCATCTTAGAGACAGTTCATATTGCTGAAGAAAGCCATCCAGCCAATGTTCTGATTCTTTGAATTCTTCTGGGGATATTTCTAACTGTGGTGCCATTGCAAGGGTAAATGCTTGAATATCAGCCCTGCACACAACCAAAGCCTTTGCTCTCCTGTTAGCAATCCATTCACAGATGACATCTTCCAGCGTAGGAAATAATGGTTGCCAACCTGATCCACACTTGCACTTCTTAGCATTTCCCTCGCCGGCCTATTGACTGAGGTTATTGTACACTGCAAGCCATTTTTTGGACCATTTGGAGATCTAACTTCTTCTCTTTGCAGAAAGCCATCAGATTATTTCCCCGGGAGTCCTCAATGATTCCTTTCGTATACTCGATGGAATAGCTCTTTCTTTTTGCACTCATCTTGTCTGGGGGGGTTAACTGAAGACTTACAAGACCGGAGTGGGAACACAAAATGGCGACGGTTAAGAGGAGAAGACACAACCACAGCCATCCATTATCAAGTGCACTTGCTTTATGCACGTTGTCTGTACTTTGACCAATCAAGTACACCTGCCAGTGTTTATGGGCCAAGGATCTCAACCGTCAAGTGTGAGTGATGATTAGTAAGAATTGTGAGGACGCCCAGGGAAAGAATCTTACGACTTTCTGCAAAGAGAAGTCGGGTGTCTGAATGGTCTGAAACTGGTGAGCAGAGTATGATAACCTCAGTCAACGGGTGTCAGTAATATTATTTTATAATTCAACACGTCCGTCGTGTGTTGTTGACAATCATAACTGGGTCTTATTTTTGGGGTAGGGCTTATATCTTGACCACCCTGTTAAACCATGCTAGGCCTTATTCTCTGGTTAGGTCTTATTTACAAAGAAATATGGTATGTAACTCAGGAAAAGAGCTCTCCCAACTTAGGTAGAAGTGGAAGCTATGAGAGGGTCCCTCCCGAAGGAAGTCCTTAAGACTGCATCCCCAAAATATTGCATAGTCTCAGGAGGTGCTCTGGACGGGAGAGCAGGGGCACATGGAGTCTTGATGAGGGTCTGGCTGAGGCCTTGTGGCCCAGCAGAGTTCCACGAGGCTGGGAAGGAAGCTCCCCTGAGAGGCTCCGAGGGCAGGGTTGACACATTATGATTTAGCAGCCTCCACGAGTTATGTAATGTGGGAAAAGAGCTCTCCCACCTGGTTAGAATTGAAAGCTATGAGGGGGTCCATCCTGATGGACGTCCTTAAGGAAAAGAGAGGTGGAAAATAGCCAGGCTAAGAGGGCTGCCACCTGGGTGAGCGGGTCTGGACTGTGGCCCCCTCTGGGATGGAAATCCAGAAGGGGGAGAGAGGTGGAAAGCAGCCAGACAGGGAGCGCTCACTCCTGGGTGGGAGGGTCAGGATCGTGCCCCCCAGTGGGACAGAAGTCCCCAAGGGAGCATCTGGCAGAAGGCTGCAGGGCCAGGAGTGCTAATGCCTAGGTGAGTGGGATCAGGTGGAGTCCCCCATGACAGAAATCCTCAAGGGAGCATCTGCCGCATAGCTGCTGGGCTGGAGAGCTCCTGCCAGGCAAGAGGAAGGTGTCCAACCTTGCCCAGTACCTGACGGCATCCCTGAAATGTCATGAAGTCCCCAGAATGGCTCTGGACCAGAAAGGAGGGGGATGTGGAAGTCCCAATGAGAGCAGGCCTGCCCCTCAACAGACGAGGAGAGTTCCACGAGGGTGGCTGGGATTGGAGGGAGGTCTCTCTGAGAGGCTTCAAGGGCATGGGGATATAACACAGTTTGGCAGCTTGCAGGGGATATGCAGGAGGCGGGGACTGTGTTGCTCTGGACAGGAAATGAGGGGGATGTGGAAATCCCGATGAGAGCGTGCCTGCTCCTTGGTGGCTGAGGAGAGTTCTGTGGGGCCAGGTGGGATCTGAGGGAGGTTCCGCTGAGAGACTCCGTGGGCATGGGGAGACGGCATCGCTCGGCAGCCTCCAGGAGATATGCAACCCGGGAAAAGAGCCCTCCCACCCGGGTCAAAGTTGAAGTCCAGAGGGGCAGTCCATCCCAGTGTAAGTCCAGAAGGGAGAGATAGGAGGAAGGTGGCTGGGCAGGGAGTACACCCTCCTGGGTGAGAGAGTCCAGATCATGCCATCAGTGGGATGAAGGTCCCAAGGGAGCATCTAGTGGAAGGCTGCAGGGCCAGGAGTGCCCCTGCCCAGGTGAGTGGAGTCAGGCAGAACCCCCCCATGACAGAAGTCCTCAAGGGAGTGTCTGGCAGAAGGCTATGGGGCCAGAAGTGCTCCTACCAGGAAGGGGGAAGGAATCCGACCTCACCCGGTACCCAGCTGTATCCCCAAAATGTCACAAAATTCACAGAATGGCTCTGGACTGGAAAGGAGGGGAACATGGAAGTTCCGATGAGAGCAGGCCTGCCCCTTGGTGGCTGAGGGGAGTTCTGCGAGGGTGGCTGGGATCGGACCATTTGAAGATCTAACTTCTTCTCTTTGCAGAAAGCCATCAGATTCTTTCCCCGGGAGTCCTCAATGATTCCTTTTGTATACTCGATGGACTATCTCTTTCTTTTTGCACTCATCTTGTCTAGGGGGGGTTAACTGAAGACTTACAAGACTGGAGTGGGAACACAAAATGGTGACGGTTAAGAAGAGAAGACACAACCACAGCCGTCCATTATCAAGTGCACTCGCTTTATGCACGTTGGCTGTACTTTGACCAATCAAAGTACACCTACCAGTGTTTATGGGCCAAGGATCTCAACCGTCAAGTGTGAGTGATGATTAGTAAGAATTGTGAGGATGCCCAGGGAAAGAATCTTACGACTTTCTGCAAAGAGAAGTCGGGTGTCTGAATGGTCTGAAACTGGTGAGCAGAGTATGATAACCTCAGTCAACGGGTGTCAGTAATATTATTTTATAATTCAACATGTCCGTCGTGTGTTGTTGACAATCATAACTGGGTCTTATTTTTGGGGTAGGGCTTATATCATGACCACTCTGTTAAACCATGCTAGGCCTTATTCTCTGGTTAGATCTTATTTACAAAGAAATATGGTATGTAACTCAGGAAAAGAGCTCTCCCAACTTAAGTAGAAGTGGAAGCTATGAGAGGGTCCCTCCCGAAGGAAGTCCTTAAGACTGCATCCCCAAAATATTGCATAGTCTCAGGAGGTGCTCTGGACGGGAGAGCAGGGGCACATGGAGTCTTGATGAGGGTCTGGCTGAGGCCTTGCGGCCCAGCAGAGTTCCACGAGGCTGGGAAGGAAGCTCCCCTGAGAGGCTCCGAGGGCACAGTGACACAGCACAGCTTGACAGCTTCCAGGAGATCTGCAACCCGGGAAAAGAACCCTTCTGCCCAGGTAGAAGTGGAAGCCCAGAGGGGGAATCCATTCTGGTGGAAGTCTAGAGGGGGAGAGAGGTGGAAGGTGGCTGGGCAGGGAGCACTCTCTCCTTGGTGAGAGGGTCTGGATCATGCCCGCAGTGGGAGGGAAGTCCCCAAGGAAATGTCTGGCGGAAGGCTGCAGGTCCAGAAGTGCTCCTGCCCTGGTGAGTGGGGTCAGGCAGAGCCCCCCCACAATGGAAGTCCTGAAGGGAGCATCTGGCGGAAGGCTGCGGGGCCCAGAGTGCTCCTGCCAGGCAGCAGGAAGGCATCCGACCTCGACCGGTACCCAACAGCATCCCCAAAATGTTTTGAAGTCCCCAGAATGGCTCTGGACCAGAAAGGAGGGGGACATGGAAGTCCCAACGAGAGTGGGCCTGCCCCTCAGGGGCCAAGGGGAGTTCCGCGAAGTCATCCAGGATGAGAGTGAGGTCCCTCTGAGAGGCTCCAAGGGCATGGGGGACACAGCACGGTTTATCAGCCTGCAGGGGATATGCAGGAGACTGAGACTGTGTTGCTCTGGACAGGAAAGGAGCAGGACACGGAAGTCCAGATGAGAGTGTGCCTGCCCCTTGGCCGCTGAATGGAGTTCCGCGGGGCCAGCCAGGATCTGAAGGAGGTCCCCCTGTTAGGTTCCAAGGGCATGGGGGCATGGCATGGCTTGGCAGCCTCCAGGAGATATGTAGCAAGGAAAAAGAGCCCTCCCACCAAGTGGATGCCCAGAGGGGGAATCCGTCCCAGTGGAAGTCCAGAAGGGGAAAGAGGTGGAAGGTGGGCGGGCAGGGAGTGCTCTCGCCTGGGTGAGAGGGCCTGGATCGTGCTCCCAGTGGGATGAAAGCCCTCAATAGAGCATCTGGCAGAAGGCTGCGGGGCCAGGAGTGCTCCTGCCAGGCAGGGGGAAGGTATCCAACCTTGCCAGGTACTCAATGGTATCCCCTAAATATCACAAAGTCCCCATAATGGCTCTGGACCAGAATGGAGGGGGGGCTTGGAATTCCAGATCAGAGCATACCTGTCCCTTGGCGGCCGAGGTGAGTTCCACGAGGCCAGCCAGGATTGGATGGAAGTTCCCCTGAGAGGGTCCGAGGGCACGGGACACAGCACGGCTTGGAGCCTGCAGGGGATATGCGGGAGATGGGGACTGTGGTGCTCTAGACCAGAATGGAGGGGGATCTGGAAGTCCCGATGAGAGCAGGCCTGCCCCTCGGCGACCGAGGGGAGTTCTGCAGGGCCAGCTGGGATCTGAGAAAGGTCCCCTGAGAGGTTCTAAGGGCACAGGGACATGACACATCTTGGCAGCCTGCATGGGACTTGGAGGTGGTGGGGACCCCGAGGTGAGCCTTGGGCCACAGCTGGTTAAAGAGATCTCTCTGCAGGGTCGAATGGGATGGCCACTGTGATAGGCCTTGATGGAAGTCCTTATGATAGCTTCATGTGGAGGTCTGTGAGCCTGGAGAGCTCCTGGCCAGGCAGAGACATTCGACCCCACCCTATTCTCAAAGGCATTCTTGAAAAATTGCAAAGTCCCCAGAATAGCTCTGGATCAGAATGGGGGTGGACTTGGAAGTCCGTATGAGTGCGTACCTGCCCCATCTCAGCCAAGAGGAGTTCCATGGCGGTGGTCGAAACATGCAGGTTTCTTCCCTTGATCTCCCAGTGGGCACGCGTGATCTGGCACAGTTTAGCAGCCTGCAGGAGTTAAGGGACTACAGGGCATCTCATTAGAGTATGAGTCTGGGTCCCAGCCCCGGGGGAGAATGTCCTCTCAAGTGTCTGTGTGGGGTCGAGGCTCCCTCATGGGCCTCTTCTTCCCAGCTGGAAGTCCGTATGAGAACGTATCTGCCCATCAGTGGCTGAGGGGAGTTTTTTGGGGCAAGTCGCACCCTGCAGGCTTGCTCCCCCAGTCACCCAGTGGGCATGATTTGGCAGCCTACAGGAATTAAGGGATGATGGGGCATCTCATCAGAGTGTGAGTCCAGGTCCCAGCCCCGGGGGGAGAACATCCTGACAGGTGTCTGTGTGAGGTCAAGGTGCCCTCATAGGCCTCTTCCTCCTGGCTGGAACTCCGTATGAGAGCAGATCTGTCCCTCAGTGGCTGAGGGGAGTTCTGCAGGGTCAGTTGGACCATGCAGGTTTGCTCCTCCAATCGCCCGACAGGCATGTGTGATCCAGCATGATTTGGCAGACTCCAGGAGTTAAGGGACAATGGGGTGTCTCATCAGATTGAGAGTCCACGTCCCAGCCCCAGGGGAGAACATCCTGCTAGGTGTCTGCATGGGGTCGAGGTGCCCTCACTGTCCTCTTCTTCCCAGCTGGAAGTCTGTATATGAGAGCAGATCTGCCCCTCAGTGGCCAAGGGGAGTTCTGCGGGGCCAGTTGGACCCTGCAGGTTTGCTTCCCCAATCACCCTGCGGGGCAAGCATGATCCAGCATGATTTGGCAGCCTCCAGGAGTTAAGGGACAATGGGGCGTCCCATCAGAGTCTGAGCCCAGGTCCCAACCCCGTGAAGAATGTCCTGCCAGGTGTCTGCATGGGGTCGAGGCTCCCTCTCTTGAGTCTCTTCATCCCAGCTGGAAGTCTGTATGACAGTGGATCTGGCCCTCGGTGGCTGCGGGGAATCCTGCATGGCCGGTCGCACCCTGCAGGTACATCCCCCAGAAGGGCCAGCGGGCATGCATGATCCAGCATGATTTGGCAGACCTTCGGGAATTGAGGAATGCCGAGGCATCCTGTCAGAATGTATGAGTCTGAGTGCCCCAGTCTGGGTTCCAGCCCAGGGAGAGGGAAGATGGCGTGTCCCATCAGAGACCAGGTCCCAGCCATGGGTGATGTTCCGCCAGGTGTCCACATGGGATCGAGGTGCCTTTACCTACCATCCATCGATTGATCGGGCAGACTGACTCCCACTGGCAGAGGGTCCCTCTGATGTGGCTCTGTGGGTAACGGCTTGTGGGTTGAGCTTCTTCACCCTGGGAGCGAGGCATGGGTTGGGGAGCAGAGCACTCTGTGCCACTCAGGGTGGAAATTGAGGTGAGACGAATGAGCCCGGGCCAAGGAAAATGAGTCCTGTGACACGGCCGCCATCCCTGGCATCCATGCATGGCTGGTGTGTGTGGGGGGGGCTCTCTCCCACCTTTCTTTGGCTATGAGTGCTGATGCACACTGCGCCAGCCCATGGCCCTCCGGGGTTGTGGTCACTGGTGCACAACCAGCACCCGGGGTGCCCTCTCCACAGGGAGAGAGACCCCTCCTGTTGGTGGAGGTGCAAGCTCCGGCCCCTCCTCTCCACCCGCCCGCCGAGTTGCTCCTATCTTGTTGATCCTCCCAGTAGCATATGTTTGTCTCAAAGATTAAGCCATGCTAGTCTCGGTGCACATGGACACTACAGTGAAACTGCAAATGGATCATTAAATCATTTATGGTTCCTTTGATCGCTCCACCGTTACTTGGATAACTGTGGTAATTTTAGATCTAATACATGCTGACAAGCACTGACCTCCGGGTATGCGTGCATTTATCAGACCAAAACCAATCCGTTTCTTGGCCCCGCAGTTTTGGTGACTCTAGATAAAGTCAGGCCGATCGCGTGCCCTTGTGGTGGTGACACGACATTCGAATGTCTGTCCTATCAACTTTCGATGCTACTATCTGTGCCTACCATGGTGGCCACCGGTAAAGGGGAATCAAGGTTCAATTCCGGAGAGGGAGCCTGAGAAATGGCTACCACATCCAAGGAAGGGAGCAGGCGTGCAAATTACCCACTCCCAACTCGAGGAGGTAGTGACGAAAAATAACAATACAAGACTCTTTTGAGGCCCTGTAATTGGAATGAGTACACCTTAAATCCTTTAACGAGGATCTATTGGAGGGCAAGTCTGATGCCAGCAGCTGTGGTAATTCCAGCTGAAGTAGAATATATTAAAGTTACTGCAGTTAAAAAGCTCATAGTTGGATCTTGGGATCAGGGTGGCAGTCCGCCATGAGATGAGTTACCGCCTGTCCCAGGCACTGCCTCTCGGAGCTCCCTCGATGCTCTTAACTGAGTGTCCCGGGGGTTTAAAATGTTTACTTTGAAAAAATCAGAGTATTCAAAGCAGGCCGGTCATCTGAATACTTCAGCTAGGAATAATGGAATAGGACTCCGGTTCTATTTTCTTAGTTTTTGGAACTGGGGCCATGATTAAGAGGGATGGCCGGGGGCATTCGTATTGTGCCACTAGAGGTGAAATTCTTGGACCGGTGCAAGACGAATGAAAGCAAGAGCATTTGCCAAGAATGTTTTCATTAATCAAAAATGAAAGTTGGAGGTTCGAAGACGATCAGATACCATTGTAGTTCCGGCCATAAACAATGCCAACTAGCAATCTGGTGGTGTTATTCCCATGACTCGCCAGGGAGATTCCCGGAAACCAAAGTCTTTGGGTTCCAGGGGAGTATGGTTGCAAGGCTGAAACTTATAGGAATTGATGGAAGGGGACCACCAGGATTGGAGCTTGCGACTTAATTTGACTCAACACGGGAAACCTCACCTGGCCTGGACACGAAAATTATTAACAGATTGATAGCTCTTTCTCGATTCTGTGGGTGGTGTTGCATGGCCATTCTTAGCTGGTGGAGCAATTTGTCTGTTTACTTCCGATAATGACTGAGACTCCACCATGCTAATTAGTTATGCAGTCCAGTGTGGTCGTCTCCAACTTCTTAGAGGGGCAAGTGGCTTTCAGCCACACAAGATTGAGCAATAACAGGTCTGTGATGCACTTAGATGTCCGGGGTTGCACACATGCTACATTGAATGGATCAGCGTGTGTCTACTCTTGGCCGACAGGTCCGGGTAATCCATTGAACCCCATTCATGATAGGGATTGGAGACTGCAGTTATTCCCCATGAACGAGAAATTCCCAGTAAGTGCAGGTCATAAGCTTGCATTGATTAAGTCCCTGCCCTTTGTACACACCACTCGTCGCTACTGCCGATTGGATGGTTTAGTGAGGTACCCTGGAGTTGGGTCATGGCCCCGAAGGTGCGCCGAGAAGACAATCAAACTTGACTATCTAAAGGAAGTAAAAGTTGTAACAAGGTTTTCGTAGGTGAACATATGGAAGGATCATTAATGCTGAGAGTCCCGGGATGGTGCCATCCTTGGGTACCAGGGCCTTTTCTCGCTCCACTGCCCTAACCTTCTACATCTCTCTCTCTCTCTGTGTTTCTTTCTGACTCCTATCTCTCCATGCTTCCTGGTGGAGGCCAGCGGGACTGAGCCCGTGGCTCTCAGATGGAGGGAGGGATAGTGGAGGGAGTGAGAGGAGGGGTGGTGTCTGTCTACCTTGCCTCCCGGTGGTCGGAGGGAGGGGATCCATCCATGTGGTGGGAGGTGTGGGCACTACCATGAGGGGATGGTGGCAGAGGGTGCACCCGGCACAGAGGTGTGGTCCACCTTGCTCCCCAAAGATGGCTGACTCCCCATGCAGTAGGGGAGGGAGAGGGTGCCATCCCAGTGGGGAGGCTGTGGCATCCCCTCTGGCCATGCGGGGCCACCCTGGGGTGGCACACCGGAGCCCTCTCCCCTCGATGTCGGTCATGGGTACCTGTGGGTACCTGTGGTTCAAAGACCCGGAAGGTCAGCGGTGTGGCCATGTGCCAACTGCCACGGGACTCCCTGCTGTCCTGCGGCATTGTCCAGTAACCCCAGTCTGGGCATCCACGCTGCCGTCCATGAAACCTCACGTGCTCATCTTGAGGTGTGATGCCACACAGGCAGTGGTGCCCCTGGTGAATGAGAACTGTATGACTCTGAGCGGTGGATCACTCGGCATGTGCGTCAATGAAGAACACAGCTAGCTGTGAGAACTAATGTGAATTGCAGGACACATTGTTCATCGACACTTCAAATGCACTCTGCAGCCCTGGGTTACTCCTGGGTTATGCCAGTCTGAGGGGCGTCGTGCCTTCCATCGCCCCCGGGGCTGTCTGTTGTCCATCGAGGGCATGGCCGGGAAGTATGGAAGCCCACTGTGGGCCCTCCGCTCCCCCAGGGAGAGAAGCAGACGGAGGAGATGAGTCCCCTGCTGCCTCGAGCCAGGAAGCCCATCCGAGGATGGAAGGAGCAGGTGCATGTCTGGCCCATGCCCAGAGGCTGTTGGTTGTACAACCACCCAGCTGCCCTCCCAGGACAGAGTCCAATGCCCACCCTCTTAGTTCCTGTGCATTGGGGCCATGTTGGCCATCCTCCTCCTCAAAGCGGAGTCTGGCAGCAGGGAGTGTGTGCATGGGCGCTAGGCAGGACGGGTCATTTGTCTGCCCCCGAGCTCCCTGCTGTCCTACTCCCCCAAGACCATGCTTGGAGCATGACCTCAGATCAGACGTGGCGACCCACCAAATTTAAGCATATTGCTAACGGAGGAAAATAAACTAACCAGGATTCCCTCAGTAACAGCAAGTGAAGAGGGAAGAGCCCAGTGCCAAATTCCCACCCAGGTAATAGGTGTAGGGAAATGTGGCGTACTGAAGTCCATTTCCCCAGTGCTGCCCAGGGGCCCCAAGTCCTTGTGATCGAGGCTCAGCCTGCGGTTGGTGTTAGGCTGGTGGCGGCCCCCAGCATATCAGGATCAGGTCTTCCTGGAGTCGGGTTGTTTGTGAATGCAGCCCAAAGTGGGTGGTAAACTCCATCTAAGGCTAAACACTGGCACAAGACCGATAGCGGACAGGTACCATAAGGGAAAGTTGTAAAGAACTTTGAAGAGAGAGTTCAAGAGGGCGTGAAACCATTCAAAGGTAAATGGGTGGGGTCTGCGTGGTCCACCCAGAGGATTCATCCCAGTGGTTGCACCAGCCGCCTGGGCGAGGCGGATCCCCTCCCCCTCCAGGGGGGTGGGGACCATCCTTGGGCGTGCCGACCACTATCGTGCGCACTTTCTTCACAATTGTGTGCCACGTCCAGCTCTGGGCTGGCTAGGAAGGCCGCCCAGAAGGTGGCTCCCCTCCCAGGATGGGAGAGTTACAGCCCATGGCAACAGCCCTCGCCATGCCCTGGGGTCATGGGAGATGACTGCCGCTGCCCCCACCCTCACGGTGTGGGGTGCCCAGCTCCTGATGGGACTGTTGACTGGGCTGGACTGCCCTCAGTGCAGCCCGATGTGTCCTGTCACCAGGCCGATGGACTCATCTTGGGTGCCCAGGAGTTCACGATGATGTCGGTGACCCACCCATTCCATCTTGAAACATTAATTAAGGAGTCTAAAAGGTGCGTGAGTCTGAGGGTGGGCAGGAGACCCCACAGCACAATGAAACTGAGGGCTGGCACATGCCGGCTGAGGAGGAATTCCCCCACCCCACGTGAGGGGTGCACCGCTGGACCATCTCACCCATCTCGTTGGGGAGGTGGAGCGTGAGCGCACCTGGTGGGACCCAAAAGACAGTGAACTATGCCTGGGCAGAGCAAAGCCAGTGGAAACTCTGGTGGAGGTCCATAGCGGTCCTGATGTGCAAATCAGTCATTCGACCTGGGTATAGGGGCAAAAGACTAATTGAACCATCTAGTAGCTGGTTCCCTCTGAAGTTTCCCTCAGGATAGCTGGCACTCGGCGGATGCAGTTTTATCTGGTAAAGTGAATGATTAGAGGTCTTGGGGGTGAAAAGATCTCAACCTATTCTCAAACTTTAAATGGGTAAGAAGCCTGACTTGTTGGCTTGGAGCCAGGCATGGAATGCGAGTGCCCAGTGGGCCGCTTTTGGTAAGCAGAACTGGTGCTGCAGGATGAACTGAATGCCGGGTTAAGGTGCCTGATTCCAGTGCTCATCAGACCCCAGAAAGGTGTTGGTTGATATAGACAGCAGGATGGTGGCCATGTAAATCAGAATCCACTAAGGCATGTGCAACAACTCACCGGCCGAATCAACTAGCTCTGAAAATGGATGGCACTGTAGTGTCAGGCCCATACCCGGCCATTGCCAGTGCTGGGAGCCGAGAGGTCTATGCCACAATGAGTAGGAAGGCCCCTGTGGTGGCACTGAAGTCCAGGACAAGGGCCCGGGTGGAGCCACCACTGGTGCAGATCTTGGTGGTAGTATCAAATATTCAAACGAAAGCTTTGAAGGCCAAAGTGGAGAAGGGTTCCATGTGAACAGCAGTTGAACATGGGTCAGTTAGTCGGTCCTGAGAGATAGGTGAGTGCCATTCTGCAGGGATGGGCAGTGGCCTCCATCACCCTTGGCTGATCAAAAGGGAGTCGGGTTCAGATCCATGAATATGGAGTGTCGGAGATGGGCAGCTCATGGTATCCAGTGCGGTGATGCAAACGATACTGGAAAAGCTGGCGGGGGCCCCTTGGAGAGTTCTCTTTTCTTTGTAAAGGGCAGGATGCCCTGGAATAGGTTTGACTCGAGAGAGGGCACCATGCACTGGAAATGTTGCGGTTCTGGTTGTGTCAGATGAGCTCTTGCCGACCCTTGAAAAACTGGGGGAGAGGGTGTAAGTCTCACACTGGGCTGTACCCATATCCACAGCAGGTCTCCAAGGTGAACAGCCCCTGGCATGTTAGAACAATGTAGGTAATGAAGTTGGCAAGCCAGATCAGTAACTTCAGGATAAGGATTGGCTTTAAGGGCTGGGTCAGTCAGGCTCGGGCATGAAGCGGTGCTGGGTGTACACTGCGGCTGGATGAGGCATTGCCCCCACCTCACCACTCCCCCCTCCTGGGGGGCTGGGGGGATGGCAGCAGCAACTCTGGATATGCGGTAGGCCTTCACTGTGGATCACGCCAGCTGTGGTGGGCGCCGGTCCCGACCGGCATCCCACATCATCCACCAGCTAGCAGCTGACTTAGAACTGGTGCAGACTGGGGGAATCTGACTATTTAATTAAAACAAAGCATCACAAAGGCATGAGATGGGTATTGACGTGATGTGATTTCTGCCCAAGCTCTGAATGTCAAAGTGAAGAAATTCAATGAATCACAGGTACATGGCAGGAGTAACTATGACTCTCTTAAGGTAGCCAAATGCCTCATCATCTAATTAGTGATGTGCATGAATGGATGAATGAGATTCCCACTGTCCCTACCTATTCTCTAGCGAAACCACAGCCAAGGGAATGGGCATGGCAGAATCAGTGGGGAAAGAAGGCCCTGTTGAGCTTGACTCTAGTCTGGCACTGTGAAGAGACATGAGAGGTGTAGAATAAGTGGGAGGCCTTGGCCACTGGTGAAATACCACTACTCTTATAATTTTTTCACTTACCCGGTGAGGCAGGGGGTAAGCTCCAGGGGCTCTCGCTTCTGGCTCCAAGTGCCCGGGTGTCTGGCCGTGACCCGCTCCAGGGACAGTGTCAGGTGGGGAGTTTAACTGGGGTGGTACACCTGTCAAAGAGTAATGCAGGTGTTCTAAGTTGAGCTCAGGGAGGACAGAAACCTCCCATGGAGCAGAAGGACAAAAGCTCGCTTGCTCTTGATTTTCAGTATGAATACTGACCATGAAAGTGGGGCCTCACAATGCTTCTGGCTTTTTGGGTTTTAAGCAGGATGTGTCAGAAAAGTTACCACAGGGATAACTGGCTTGTGGTGGTCAAGCGTTCATAGTGATGTCACTTTTTGATCCTTCGATATCGGCTCTTCCTGTCATTGTGAAGCAGAAATCACCAAGCATTGAATTGTTCACCCATTAATAGGGAACGTGAGCTGGGTTTAGACCTTCGTGAGACAGGTAAGTTTTACTCTACTGATGATGTGTTGTTGCGATAGTAATCCTGCTCAATATGAGAGGAATCACAGGTTCAGAAATTTGATATATCTGCTTGACTAAGGAACCAATGGTGTTAAGTTACCATCTGTGGGATTATGACTGAACACCTCTAAGTCAGAATCCCGCCTAAACGTAACAATACCACAGCACTGTGGATCTCCGGTTGGCCAGGGATAGCCGGCTGCAAGGTTGGCGATGAGCGCTGCTCATCACTGAGTCAGAGCACGGACAAAAGGGGGCCGCCTCTCTCCAGCAGTGCAACACATGTTTGTGGGGAACCGGGTGCTAAATCATTCGCAGACAACCTGATTCTGGGTCAGTGTTTCATGCATAGCAGAGCAGCACAAAGCTGAGATCTATTAAATGTCAGGCCTTCAGCCAAGCTTTTGTTGCAGGTGGGAGGATAGGCTCTGCACCCTCATGGGAAGGGGGGACCCATCCTCGGCTGGCCCACCCTGCATGCTGCCCCCCTCCACTAACATCTAGAGTGTCAGTGGGACTTTGTCCTTTGGCGATGGGCTTGGGGTCTGGCTGGGGGGATTGAGGGAGCGGGGTCTGTGCATGACCCAGCAGTGGGGTGTCCCCATGGGAGGAGGTCCCTGGTAGCACCCCTCACTCTGCACCCCCCAGCGCCTCTGTCCAGATATCCAGAACACCTGCAGGCATGGAAGGGGCTGAGGATTGTGTACTCAGGCTTAAGGGTCATTCCCAGAGTGGTGATCTGGCGGCAAGGCCTCCCATGTGACAGGATGTCCCCCATTGCACCCCTCACTTCACACCCTCCGATACCTCCACCCAGGTCCAATATGTTGTCACCTCTGGTGGGGGTGTTGACCAGTTGATCCAGGGCATTTGAGTTTATAAATTATAGGAAATGTTGAGCAAGGGAGTTCGTACTTGAGTAGTTCTCCCAGTTAATGTATGGGTAAATGAAATCACCCAATATCAGGGTGTTTGGTAAGACCTTTATGTTTCCCAGTGTTTCCAGGAATGTGGACTGGGGGTCCTGGGACATGGTGGGTGATCTGTGGGAAGCTATAATTTGAATAGCAGTTTTGCCCATTGTTAGTTGCACGTGGATGATCTCTGAAGCATCGTGCTGTGCCACTAACCTGGAGGTATGGGTATCCTTGATGAATATGAATACTCCCCTGCCTTTTGTATTTCGGTCTGGGTTTTGTGGCCAAAATGTATGGTATGAGTTGTAGCCTAGTAGTGCTGCGGTGCTTTCTGGAGCCTTAAACCAGGTTTCTGTTACTGCACATATATCAATTTTCTCCATACTGAGGAGTGCCTCGAGTGTATGTATTTTGAAGTTTAGACTTCTGGTATTGAACAGCATTACCCTCAGTTTTTTGTTTTTGTGCTATTTACAGCAGTGGGTTTGTCTTTTGAGCCTTGCCTAAAAAAGGCACTGTGTGGGTGGCAAGAGCCTTGGCTGTTATTTGAAAGCCTAAGGGTGACAGGTGCAAGATGTCTCTCGCAAAGCAGCGTGGCTTATCGAGCATGTCATCCCAGGCTGACAGACACTGGATCCCCTTTGAATGACACCAGACGTTTAGCCAATTGTTGAAACTGATCATTTTTTCATTATACCATTGTAACATTCTTGGTGAGGGCAGGATGCTACTCAAGGTCATGGTTATAACGGCCTGGGTTATGTGATCAGAGAGCTCCTTCGTGTCTCTTTTCATGTAGTCCAGGGAGGTACGGCTCAGGTCATTCACACCAACATGGACAATGACAGAGTCATATTTGTCCTTGTTCTGGAGGGACCTGAGTACTTGTGTTATGTGTCGGATCCTGGCACCTGACAGGCAACTAACAGTAACCTTCTCCTTGTTCAGCCTAGTGAGTGGGACATCAGTGTGCCTGACTATAGAGTCACCTATTACTAGTGTGTTGGGTATATTATTTTGCCTTAAGGGCTGTCATTGTGTGGCACACTGGTTTTGTGAAGTATTTGTTTCATGGTTTGTATTGGGGGGTGGAGGTTGCTTGGATGTCTGCTTTGGAGGTCTCTGTTGCTTTTGCAGATTTTTATTTAGAGCATCCGAGTATATTTTTATGAATTTATGTGTGCTTTTTACCAGTGCTGGTTTCATAGGTCTATGTGAGACTGGTAGTGTGATGCAAGTAATTCCCTTCTCCTCTTGACTGCCTGGTCCAGTCTTGGGTTGAGAGAGCTTAGCCTCCAGTTTGGCTGTATAATTGCATCTCTCGCATGTATTAGTGTTTGGTGGAAGGAAGAGAGGGTTGTCTGTGTACATGAGGCAATTGTAACATTGCCTCAAAATGCCCAGATTCACCAGTTGTACTGGAGAGTACACCTGAAACTGCCCTTTGGACATGCCTGGATAGGTACAGTGAGCTGTTTTACTGATTGGCTGGTAAGGTCGAATAGAGAGCCTTGTCCTTCTCTACAGCATACGGGGGTCTAGTGCTAAGGTTTATTAGTCCTTGCTATGAGTTTTGGGCAAGTGCCGGGATGAGAAGTGAATGATTTAAGTACTTAAGTTTAAAGTTTGTCCAGTTCCAAGGGAAAAATTGAAGAGTAGACTTTGTGGAGCTGGGAGTAGTTATACACTAGCTAACCGGCACTGCTCGGTGTGCAAAACTGCTCAAATGCGGGTTTTATAGCAGAGAAATGAAAGAGATAGAAATTATCCCAAAATGGCCAATAAACTACTAATTTCTGGGCTGAAACTACTCCTCCAGGGACAGATAGGCTGCTCAAAGCTCCCTCTCTCACAGTGAACAGAGAAACTTCCTTCTATCCAAGTAAGGTATGAGCAAACACAGCAACTTATAACACAGCCCTGAATTCAGCACTAACCTGAAAACTGGACTAAACAAGCTTAGAAAGGTGGGAAAACAAGTATTTTTTGTTTGTTTTTTCAGATAATAAAGCAAATACAATAAAAAAAAAACACTTTAAATGCACAGAAATTTTGCAGAAGTGGAAGCCCGGAAGGGGAGTCCATCCTGGTGGAAGTCCAGAAGGGGGAGATAGGTGGAAGGTGGCCTGGCAGGGAGTGCTCCTTCCTGGGTGAGAGGGTCTGGATCATGCCCCCAGTGGGACAGAAGTCCTCTAGAGAGCATCTGATGGAAGGCTACAGGGCCAGGAGTGCTCCTGCCAGGCAGGGGGAAGGCATCCAACCTTGCCCAGTACCCGACGGCATCCCCGAAATGTTGCAAAGTCCCCAGAATGGCACTGGACATGGAATTCCCAATGAGAGTGAGCATGCCCCTCACTGGCTGAGAGGAGTTCTGCGAGGGCGGCTGGGATCAGAGGCAGGTCCTGCTGAGAGGCTCCGAGGGTACAGGGACATAGCATTGTTTGGCAGCATGCAGGGGATATGCAGGAGACATAGACCATGGTGCTTTGGACCAGAAAGGAGGGGGGCATGAATGTCCCGATGAGTGTGGACCTGCCCCTCGGCAGCCTAGTGGAGTTCCACAGGGGCAGCTGGGATCAGAGGTAGGTCGCCCTGAGAGGCTCTGAGGGCACAGGGACACAGCACAGCTTGGCAGCCTGCAGGGGAAATACAGGAGATGGGGACCATGGTGGTCTGGACCAGAAGGGAGCGGGACGTGGAAGTCCCAATGAGAGCATGCCTGCCCCTTGGTGGTCTAGTGGAGTTCCGCAGGGCCATCCAGGATCAGAGGGAGGTCCCCCTGAGAGGCTCCGAGGGCACATGGACACGGCACAGCTTGGCAGCCTCCAGGAGTTAAGGACGATGGGGTGTCCCATCAGAGTCTGGGTCCCAGTCCCAGGTGATGTCCCGTGCTCGTACCATATTGCCCCAAAAATAAGACTGGGTCTTATACTCTTTCCCCCTCTGAAATACACATTAGGGCTTATTATCAGGGGATGCCTTATTTACCCCCACCATACAACAATCTACATTTATTCATTTATTCATGTACACAAACTGACATTTCTTCATGTAAACAAATCAACATTTATTCATGTACAAAAACTGATATTTATTCATGTACACAAATTGACATTTATTTGGTACTTTTCTGTTATTGGACAACAGTTCTAAGTAACGCATTAACAGTTGTGTAAGAATTCTATATAAACAGTGCAACAAACATTACAATGTCAGAATATCTACACCTTGGCTTTCAGAGTGCAATTTTTCATGCTTAACATAAAGTGCAGAAAAATCTTAATGCATGTGTATTGGAGGAGGGGAATAAAACTGAAAGCAGAAGCAATCCATTCTGTTGCCTCGATAATGGAAAAGTTATTCAAATAAAGTCATGTCATCTTCTTCCAGAGCATTGTCATGTCTCCAACCCCCGAATTCCAGCCTGCATTTCTTGTGACTCAATTTCCTGTAGAACCATTGGCCCTGATCTGTCATGCCTGGCAATAGAGCTCTCCTTAAATGAGCACTGCTTGTCCAAGTAGCCTGCTCGTAGTGCATTGGCAACACAGCTGTCAATGATTTTTTTCCCATGAATTTTTCACCCAAGTCACAACCTCTTGCAGGCTAGGCTTCACAAAGTTTCCATGCTTATTTGTCTCCATTCTATTTTCAATGTAGTTATTGAGTTCCATGCCAAAATGAATGGCTTGGTTATTGCAATATCAAGCGTCTGGATTTAGGCAGTCATTCCTGAGGGAATCATTATTTGATCTAGTCTTCTCCTGGCAAGGACTTTCTTCATTTCTTTAGCACAATGAGTGCTGGCTGAATCCCAGACTAGCAGACCTCTTTTTCCACCTCGCAAAACAAGTGCCAGCATTATATCAACCCACTTCCTTATAACTGCTTGTGTACACCAGGCTTTTTCTGTTTCAAGAATGTAAATGCCTGAAACATGTTCAATCTTATCTTTCTTGCCCTTACTAATGATTAGAGGTGGGATTTTTATTCCATCTAGACAAATTGCCAAAATACAGGTGCACTCTCATAACTAGTGGAGGGAATGTAGTTTGCAGATGCACCCCTCTGATCAATTGTTGTTTGAGATTCTTGGCCCATAAACACTGCAGTTTCATCCATAGCAATCATGTTGGTGAGAAAAGTCGATGCCATCAACAAAGGACTTGAACGCAAGTGCATGTTTAATAAATTCAGTATCTTCCAGCTTGAACAGTGTTATTGATTTTCTTAGAGACAGTTCATATCACTGAAGGAAACCATCCAGCTAATATTGTGATGCTTTGAATTCTTCTGGGTATATTTCTAACTGTGGTGTGATTGCAAGGGCAAATGCTTGAATATCAGCCCTGTGCACAAACAAAGCCTTTGCTCACCTGTTAGCAATCCATTCACAGATGATGTCTTCCAGCTCAGAAAATAATGGTTGCCGACCTGATCCACACTTGCACTTCTTAGCATTTCCCTCATTGGCCTGTTGATGAGGATATCATACACTGCAAGCCATTTTCAGACCATTCGGAGATCTAACTTCTTCTCTTTGCAGAAAGCCATCAGATTCTTTCCCCGGGAGTCCTCTACAATTCCTTTCTTGTACTTGAGAGAATATCTCTTTCTTTTTGCACTCACTTTGTCTGGGGGGGGGGACGGGGGAGTTAACTGAATACTTAAGAGACTGGAGTGGCAACACAAAATGGCAATAGTTAAGAAGAGGAGACACAACCACAGCTATTCTTTATCAAGTGCGTGCATTTGATGCACCTTGTCTGTACTTTGACTGATCAAAGTACACCTGCAAGTGATTATGGGCCAAGGATCTCAACCATCAAGTGTGAGTGATGATTAGGGCTACAGTAAGAATTGTGAGGACTCCCAGGGAAAGAATCTTATAACTTTCTGCAATGAGAAGAAATTGGGTGTCCAAATGGTCTGAAAATGTCGAGATATATGATAACCTCAGTCAACGGGTGTCAATAATATAATTTTTATAATTCAACACGTCCGTCATGTATTGCTGATGATCTTAACTGGGGCTTATTTTTGGGGTAGAGCTTATATCATGACCAACCTGGAAAACCATGCTAGGCCTTATTCTCTGGTTAAGTTTTATTTACAGAGAAATACGAGATATATATATATATATATATATATATATATATATATATATATATATAAAGAATAAGTATAAATAATAAGGCAACTAATGGTTTTGTGGTGGTCATGATATAAAATAAAAAATAAATATAATATATATATATATATATATATATATATATATATATATATATATATATATATATATATATATATATATATGGATCTCAACTGAGCAAACGTCCTAATCCATAAAAACTGAACACACTTTACCAAAAGCGCTTTTATCGAAAAACTGCTTTCGTTAAAGCGTGTTACAAAAAAAAAAAATAAAATACTACATTTACATTTTAGCAGTGCCCCCCACACCCCCTACTTTAATATTCTCCCTCCGAGACCGCACTACAGTGGGAAAAAGGAAATTTCCTTTACTCGCACCATAGTACAGTCTCGGCAACAGTCATACTTACGTGAAAGTGCTTCTTCGGTGAAAAGCACTTTCGAGTAAGTATGCCAGGCCATTTGGATTTTGGTCATTTCCTCAGTCGAGCAAACGTCCTAGATCCATATATATATATATATGGTGGCATGGCGGTAGCTTTGTTACCTCACAGCAAGAGGTTCTCCCATTCGATTCTCGGCTAGGCTTGGGAGAGCCTTCTGTGTGGAGTCTGCATGTCCTCTCCATGGTTGGGTAGTGTTTGAAAGACATGCGTGCATAAATGGGCGTGCCTTCGTTGAATGGTGGGCATCGAGCTGGCACCTCAATGTTTCGTAAAAAATCTACTGCCAATCATTAGCAGACCGGAGTTCCACTGTGGCAACCCCTTATCTTGAAAAGCCGAAAGACAAACATATATATATATGTATATATATATATATATATATATATATATATATATATATATATCTTCTTCTTCTTTTGGCTTTTCCCGGTTAGGGGTTGCCACAGCAGATCATCTGTCCACTCCTGACTGGCAGTAGAGTTTTACGTGTTGAGTTGCCAGCCCAGCGCCCAACTTTCCACAGAAGGCACACACACACACATAGGGTCAATTTAGAGTGAGCAATTCATCTACTGCATGCCTTTGGGTTGTGGGAGGAAACCAGAGCACCCGGAGAAAACCCACGAGACCACAGGGAGGACATACAGACTCTACACAGAATCGTGGATGACAATTGAACCAGAGAACCTCTTGCTGTGAGGTGGCAATGCTAACCACTGTACCACCATGGCCGCCCTACATATATATATATATATATATATATATATATATATATATATATATATATATATATATATATATACATAGGTTTACATTCATTTACTCAAATTGCACTCAGTCGTGTGATCTCATAATCGCAAAGCTTCAACAAAAATTTGAAATGCCAAATTCTGTTATGCCTGAAATAAATCTTGACTTCAAAACTCCTTATCACTCTTGACCTAGGAACAAGTGCTAGCATGGGTTGAAAAGGGAGCCAGATTTGTCATTTGGACATATTGGTATTTGGCATTTTCAATGGTTGAATTTGCAGACATTGGCCAAAGTAGATCCAACCGACTTCATTTTGGGTAAATGAATGTAAACATATATATATATATATATATATATATATATATATACATATATAAATATATATATATATATATATATATATATATATATATATATATATATACACACACACACACACACACACACACACACACATATATATATATATATATATATATATATATATATAATGTGTGTGTATATATATATATATATATATATATATATATATATATATATATATATATATATATATATATATATATAGATATATATGTGTGTGTATGTGTGTATATGTTTACTATTACAATGCCAACATAGCATTGTACGGCTATGAACTATTTGAACTACAGATGTCATATATGCGAATGTACTGTGCATTCGCAAATATGAACGTTTGATTACGTACAAGGATCGCAGTACAGTGTGGTAAGGGAAATACATAGGAGATGGAATATATAGTAAGGGGGGGTGTGGGGGGTGCAAGCCCCCCACAGGGGGCTGCAGGTCGGCTTGACCCCTGCATAAATGGGATGTTAAGTGTACCAGTTAGGGAGCTAGGGCAGGGATGGGATTGCTGTTAAGTGCCGTAAAATGTCATGTTCGACATTTTGCAGCATTAACAACTGATTTTCGACATTAGGGCCATTAGGTAATGTGTACTTTCAGCAAAATATTCGTTGTTAAGTACCATTTTTTTTACTTCGATATTTTAGTAGTAAACCATGTGTATGTATATATATATATATATATTTATATATATATATATATATATATATATATATATATATATATATATATATATCTACATATACATATAGAATAATAAACAAAGATAAGAGATTAATTAAATATTCCAAAACAATACAAGCATGTGAAAATAGCTTCAAGAAGGGAAAGAAAGGAAAAACTGGTGAGTCCTGCTGAAACTTATGCATGGAGAGGAAAAGTAGCAGGTAGGGAAATATGGGTTATAGTCTTGATTTCTAGAAGGCCTTTAATATGTATACTTGGAAATTTCTATGTAATACACTGCAGTAAAGACAGGTAGGGGAAAAGCTCATACAGTGGATACAAGCCATATACCAAAACCCAGAAACTGAAATACTAATAAATGGAGTAGTATCTGAGGAGACAAAGACTGAAAGATAAATCAGACAGGGTTGACCACTAACCCTAAGCCTGTTCATATTTGTGACTTAGGCACAGGCAATGGAAGTCAGAAAAAAAAATTATCGATACTTGAAGAAAAGGATGGGATAAAATCACAGTTTGTATTACCCACAAATGACTGCATGCTAATGTCAGAGAATATGGCTGTCACAAAGGGAAGTGTAACAGTCAGATTTGAGAAGTTGAAGGAAGTGGCATGACTCAGATGCAACAACAAAAAAAAGACAGTGGTAGTAAGATTAGGAAAAAAATAAGTGGAATGGAGGAATGTGTGAGATAAAAGATGTAGAATTCCCAAAGTACATAGGGCTCTATGTTAGGAACATAATGAGAGAGATGACCAGGAAAAACCCAGAGGAAGCTGGAACAAATGAAAAGGATACTTTCCAGAGAGGGAGAGAAGAATTATACTCGGCTTGGGAGAATTGATGCAGTGCAGATAATGAGACTACTGATAATCAACCACCTGCAATGTGTCAGACAAATAGAGCATAGGGTCAAAAGGCTACAACAAATGCAAAACTCATCTGGAGGGCTGGTTCAATAAAGGCAAAAGGAAAAGAGTGAACAAGACGAAAAGGAACGGAGTGGGCCGAGGACACCCATATATCCTGACATATTCACTGACATGTAATATCATTCACTGGATAGAGGGAGCCAAATGGAGAGGTGATAGGGGTCCGAATGGAGAGATGATAAGGGTCTGATTGGAGAGAGATGATAAATTAGCAGACAAAGGAGAGTAGTATTGTTGAAATTTACCAATTACAATATCATTTTATCATTTTTTCTTCCTTTTATATTAGTTTTGAGTCTCATTTTTTCATGGTAATTATAAGTAACACCAGGTTGTTCTTAAGCACCCTTATATATTTATATTTATTATTTTATTAGGTAATTCATTATAGGTGCAGTCCATATTATATAATTGTATGAATGTTATAATCTATAATAACACCATGTAAAAATGGAGTTGTTTATATATTGTTATAACAGAACTGTAGATTTATTCTATGATTTATTATATGAATCTTCCATTGACGCCTTTATTAAATCATTTATATAGAGGTCCAGCAATAGGGTAACATAACTCTAATACACCAGCAATAATATAGTTAATTTACAGATTCCCACATTTCAGGCCATTAATTGATATTAAATTTATTATATTTTATATTCAGTGTTCAGTTAGGTAGATGAGTTATGCTGTTGTTAAACTGTATAATATTATTTGTGAATTTTGAGAGTTGAGTATTTGATAGTGCATTATTTACTATACATTATAATAAGTATTAATACTAGTAAGCATAGCATCGTGACTGTCAACTATGAAGAATTAGTGTATGAGCTACTTCAATGATTACAGTGGTTAACCATGGCTTAAAAACCAGAGGTACGACCAGGATTCCAAAAAATACCTCTGAATTAAACTGAGACAAAAGTTCACAATTTCAAGGAAAGGAGCAAATAATGTTCCAAGTTTTCAAACGAAGATCAATATTCCCAATGAACCAATTCAACAGGGTTTAGTCCAGCAAACAGGAACTTTAATAAAACAAAATATTTGCAGAGTAGTTAGCGCTTTCACCGACTGGCTTCATCAGACTAGTGAATAGTTAATTAACAATGAATTTAAAAAGTAACTGATTAGTTACTATAGGTTAAAAAATTTTGACATCACATCCTGTAGTCCTGGTATCCAAGTAACTAATAGGTAAACTCTATTTAACATAATACAAGCCCCTAAGACTGCATGTAGTGCAAATAGACGAAAAGGCTTAAGAATGTATAAATGAAAGCTGACAATCTACAAATATTAAAAATATACTAAAAAATAAAAACATTTCATCTAAAAGCTTATTCTGGTTTTTTATGGTGATTGCTTTTTACTACACAGTGGTTTTTGTCGTCCGGTGAAGCGTTGGTGTGATTTTATTACTTCAATGATTGTAGATAGTTTATGGAGGATTAGCTATATGTATATTATATAGCATGAACCTGGTTTTTATGTCGAATATTAATTCGATAGTGTTATTTAATTTAGGTTTATTATGCAAGTTTTCAAGTGTTATATAATGAGAGTAGTTTTATTCTAATGTCTTCAATAATGTTTATAAAATATTTGCACATTTTTTACTATATATTTTTTGTGGCTGGATTGGAATATGTTATGGGTAGATTATCATAAGTTTTTATGTTACATGTCATTTATTGCAAGTAATTCTAAATTGCTATTGAGTCATATTCATATGTACTATAGTTATGGGTATCTTTGAATTATATGTGAAGTATTGCTATAATACCCTTATGAAATATCTATATAGATTACTTAATATTCAAATGCAAGTTATACTGTATCCAGTAGTATAAGCAGTATGTACATTCAACTAAATCATGACACGCATTTATGAAAAGAACAAGCGCAACATATTAATAGACTTTATCTTGATAGGCAATGCCTTGATGATATCATGAATGTTTTTGTAATGGATACTAAGTTATATAAAAATGCATTTTCTGTTGTCTCTTTAAATGAGTTAATTACTTTGTTTGAGTCATCAAATGAAGTTTATAAATTTGTGTAATGCACGAGTTTAAATTTTAATGGTCTGATGAAGCTATGGTGAAAGCGCTTACCAGTTGTTTTAGAAATAAATAAGACTTTATTTTACTTTTATATTGTGGTCAACATTTCATTCACTGAATAGTTGATGCCAGATTTTTACGTGCGCCTTGGTTATCTCTCAGCTTTGATATTTGGATTTTTAGTTATATTTTTCATAAGCAGAGAGGTATTCGTACTGCTGGGAATATTTTTATTTGTGATTATAATTAAGACATTTCATAGAGACTCATGCAATATAACAGAAGTAAATAAGATATATTACTGTGCAGCTAAAATAATAACAGATAAAGCCTTACCACAAAAATACAGGGCAGTAAGGGAAAGGAAGTGAGCAATCAAATGCCATCATGGAAGTATCAAATAGAAAAAATTATAAAGCAATTACAAAGGGGTGCTGAAAAGTTCCAAGCCCAGCCAACTTTCTAAATCCTGAGCGCTGTTTTGCCTCTGTAGCTGAAAAGAGGGTTATTTCATCTTGTGAAGTGCCAATTTGCAAAATTGTAATGCTATAAACTTCAAAGGAAATCTATGAATGTGTGATACAAACATTGAGTGACAAGTGTCCTTCTTACTCAGCTATGACAAACTGGTGTGAAAACTTTCAGTGTGGAGATTTTGAGTCTGAAGATGCAACAAGGTCGGGGAGGCCTCAAAGTCAAGTCCTGAAATTGTTGACCATGTCCATGACCTGATTTTGGCAGATTGATGAATATCAGCTAAAACAATTACTGAGACACTACAGATATCCAGAGAATGTGCTGGGTTTATGATCCATGAGCAGCTGGGTATGCAGAAGCTGTCAGCCAAGTGGGTGCCCAAATCTTTGAATGCCGATGAGAAAAGTTGTCGAGTGGTCACTTCCAAGTTGATTTTGCAGCATTATCATCAAGCCGGTGCCAACTTTTAGGAATGACTAGTTACTGTTGATGAAACATGGGTACACCACTATGATCCTGAGACAAAACAACAGTCCATGCAATGGAGGCACTAAGGTTCACCAAGGCCAAAGAAGTTCAAGACCCAAAATTCAGCAGGAAAGTTCATAGCCACAGTGTTTTGGGATCAGAAAGGTGTTGTAATGACTGACCATCTTCCAAGGGGCCAAAGTGTTAATGCAAGCCACGATGGTACAGTGGTAGTATTGTTGCCTCACAGCAAGAGGTTCTCCTGTTCGATTCTCGGCTGGAGTGCCTTCTGTGTGGAGTCTGCATGTCCTTCCCACAGTCGAGTGGCCTACAAAAGGCATGCATGAATGGGCGTGCCTTTGCTGAAGGTTGTGCATTGGGCTGACAACTTGGCACCATAAAAATCTACTGCCAATCATTAGCGGACCGGAGTTCTGCTGTGGCGACCCCTAACCGGGAAAAAACAAACTACTGTAACTTGCTGTGATGATTAAAGGAGGCATTGAAAGAAAAAAGGAGAGGGAAGCTGCAGAAAGGAGTTCTCTTTTTGCAAGACAATGCACCTGTTCACAAGGCTGGCAAAATGATGAGTGTTTTGGCAAAATTCGGGTTTGAGTGCATAGACCATCAACTCTACTCACCAGATCTTGCTCTGTCTATTTCCTGTTTCCAAACCTTACAAAGAGTTTGAAAGGAGGGCAATTTTTATCTGACTCAGAGGTGATTGTAGCAGCGAAGCAGTATTTCAGTGACCAGACTTCAGGCTTTTTTTGGCTGGTTACAGAAATGTCAGACATGATATGCCAAGTGTGTTGAACATTAGGGTGAATATGTTGAATAACTTGCACAAAAAAAAAAAACATACATTTTGGAGCAATATCTATGAAGATCCTGTGGAACATGACAAAGATGCTAAATGGAGAGAAGAAGTAAAAGAAAGAATAAGAAGTTTAAAGGTACAGGATATGAAATGGGATGAAGCAACAGCCAGAGAGCTTGAAACAAGGTTAAGAAAAAGTACTAATGGGAAAACCCCAGGCCAAGATGCAGTACCTAACTTCTGGCTAAAAGTATTAACATTTTTGCACGAAGATTTACCCATGAGTAAGAACTATTTTTATGCACACCCCAAACAGACACTAACCTGGTTAACAACAGGAAGAACAATGCTCCCACTTAAGAGTGAACTTCAAGCTATTCTAAAAACTATAGCCCAATAACTTGCCTTACTACATTGTATAAACCATACCTCTCAACCTGTAAACATCAAAAATCTGGACAAGGCCCATGAAAAATAGGTACAAATCTGTACACTGATTAACATACAATTTGCATACATAATTATGTAACCTCACCCACTCCAATAGAATTGTGGCATACCAACTTTCAAATGCAAACTGAAGAACAGACAACCAAAATACAGCACCAGAGTCCCCCTGCAGCCATTCCAATGTCCCATTACCTGACTATTTTGCCCCATTTACCATAAACACTAATGTGTGCATGCTGTTTTAGTAATACAATGATTTGGATTTCATTTTTACATTTTACAGCCCAATGCACAAACACCAATAGAGATCTGCTAAACAAAGCAACACTGTCACATAACGAAAATAGACTTGGCATTAAAACTTCTCTGCCCTTGAAACTCACATTCATTGAAACAACATTGAAGCCCACAGACTACTAACTACATTTACATGCAGCTTCAAAACCCCTTTCTGCTACTTAGAGCACAGCTATGCAACACAGAAGCAAAATGTCTATAAATCATGAGACCCTAGAATTGCATTAAAAGCTAGATGTGTAGCTTTGCACACTATGCAAGCTATCTATAAATTCCAAAAAACAGTCTGTCACATTTTTAGACTCGTCTAGTAAGCAGCTACAAGATCTATGTAATGTTCTAACTAAATGGTCTTTAGGTGTACTTTTTCTGTACTGGGTAAAATTCAGATCCATTCTTAAACCTTCACTAATTCATTTATAAAGCAGGCACTACTATGTTTTAATGGCTAACTACAGAATTTTAATTCTTCAGACTTTAAACCAAGCCTTAAAAAGATTACTGCCATTCCTTACTATTATCCACATTAGACTATAATTTAGTTCTTTATTTAAACTGTAGTGAAAAGCCTTTCAAAGAGAAACAATGCACCATGCTATTCTAAAGTTTTGATGTGGCTCTCCCTTCCTGACTCCTTTTTGTTTTGAACAAACTTAGTTTATATGATACGATAAGGTATTTATTGGGATGGTTTACATTAAACCACTGGTGACCTATTGATGAACTCTAAAGGAATGTTGAAAAAGCTAAGAGATATTCTTCCTTGTTTACCTGCAAAAACTAATTTTATTTGAAACATATATCAACTAAATGAGCAGTTTTTAAAGTTGCAGTGTTTTATATACATTTATTTTGAAACATTTCTCCTAACCAGAGGTTTAAAATCTGTAAAATGGTAATAAAACAATATTTGTATAATAATTTTAAATATATATTTTAGATAGTTGTTTGTGTATACATTTCAATATATGTTAATTTGTTTTGTTTTGCTTGGTTAATTAAAGTTTATTTTTCTATAGCTGCCAAGGTTAAATACATAAACTTTGAACTTCTCAACTAAGCTTCAAGGGCAGTTTATTCCACAGAACATCCAGTAACCTTGCTATCTTCGCTTGTTAATAAACCGGTAACCTTGTCCTTCAATGCATGAGGATTCCAATTAACTTGCTGACCAATCCCAAAGTCCTGGGGTCTCTTTCCGATAATACCTCTTCCACTGCAACATCAGTCACACTCATGTAGAAGATTTCTTAAAAATGCTGGTCGTTCAGCACATATTCACACCTCTTTGGGTAGCCCAACCAATATCAATCTAATATCGGTTTACCTTGCTTTATTCTCCAGATCAGTAATTTTTCAACTCTAAGCTTTCCAGTCAAGCTTCAGTAGCCGAGTGCTTTATCCGTCCCACGTTTACCCGCTCCCACTGCCTGCTGCTTGGAAAAAATAAAACCTGTATTCCTGCTCGGCGACTCCAGCGAGTGCTCACAGCCAGCTTGGGAAAAAATAAAATGAGCAATTGAGCATTACTGTCATTAGTGTTGCTGCCTGGTTTTCTCGCTGCTGTATTCCCGCTTGCAGCCAGCCGGAAATAATGACGTGAGCTCCTTGAGCTCAATTCCGACTGGCTGGTAGCCCCGACTATGCTGATGTCATCGCACACATGATGACGTCAGCTTCGACAGTGGAATTTTTTTTAAAAAATTAAAAAAATGAAGAAAAAAAATTGGAAATGAAGGGGTGCCAATCGGGAATCGTGGCACCCCTTTATTTGGACCCCAAAACTCGGTAAATACCGAGTAATTCGGTATGTTTGGGAGGTATGGTATAAACTATACACTGGAATTGATGCTGACTTAGTTTATAGTAATTTAGAAGAAAACTCAATCATGGCAGTAGAACAAAAGGGTAACAAAAGAAAGACATTGTGTGAAACAAAGGATCCTTTGTTGTTAAAGTCATAATGGAGAGCTGTAAAAATGGGAAGATTCTAAGTATGGCATAGATAGACTACAAAAGAGCATTTGACAGTATTCCACATTCATGAATAAAAGAGTGCTTAAAATGTATAAGTTACACCTTACATTACAGCGACCATGAAACAGTGGCAAACCACTTTGCAGTTAAACCATGATGAAGGACAAATTATTATTCCTGGAATAAAAATTCAAGGGGAATATTCCAGGGTGACTCTCTGTCACTGCTGCTCTTATGTCTTATCCTTAATCCATTAAGGTGTTAACAGATTAGGTCATGGCTACAGTTTGGGTCCCAGAAAACAACAAAGTGTAAAAACTATACATCTTCTTTTTGCGGATGATTTAAAAGTGTATAGTTCATCAAGTGAGGAAATGAAAGCACAACTGCAAGTGGTCAAAATTTTTTCAGATGATATAAGAATGTCATTTGGTCTTGATAAATGTGCAAAAGCAACCTGTAAAGTAAGAAAGTTGCAGCACCAAGAAAACATCAGTTTGAGACAGGAATGTGATGAGCAAGAGGGAATGTATAAATATTTAGGAAAAGATGAAGGATCAACAATAAAACATGAGCAAATGCGATTAAAACGTAATAAGGAATATTTTAGAAGACTTAAATTAATACTGAAAACAGCATTGACATCTAGGAACAAAGTCCAAGCTATAAACCAATTTGCTTTTCCTGTCCTAACTTACAGTTTTGGAGTTATTGACTGGCCCCAAAAGCTGTTGAATCAGTTAGACAGGAAATCAAGAAGGATGCTTCATGCTTATCAAATGATTTATAAAAATCAGTGTATATCAAGATTATATATTCCCCATTCTGAAGGAGGTATGGCTCCTTGAAATTGATTGCATGTATAGATCTACAATTGTAGGATACATATCTGCTGACTCACAAGACCTAAATGTAGTGAAAGCTTTAAAAACATGAGGAGAATAAGTCTAAGATGACTTCACTGCTTAGTTTAGCAGACGCGGATCGGTGTCAAGCAGGAATGGAAATCAAACCAGAAGAAGATAAAAACAAATCAGGCAACAACACAATGTGCCAAAAAAAAAAAGAAATGGTATAAGGTTAAGGATCAGATGAGAAGGCAAGAAATGTGGAAAATGCATAAATATAGTTGCAAGTATAGAAAACTGTTGGAACAACCTCATGTTGATCAGGTTTGAATGCAGGAATGGTTAAGGAGAGGTGGATTTAAACCAAAAGATGAAAGGTTAATATTTGTAGCCCAAGATGGTGGACTATGTATACGTTGGTTTACAAATCCCATTGAACAGACAAATATAGGTTTTGTAAAATAAAATTGGAAACATTTGCATATGTTGTTGCTGGTTGTGATATACTAATGGCAGAAGGATTGTATACTGGAAGGCATAATAATGTGGCAACATTGTTGCACTGAGGATTGTGCAGACATTATAATACTGAAGTAGCTGAAAAACACTGGAAAAATGAACCACAAAGCATTATAGAAAATGATGAAGTTTATATCACATGGGATCACCCATTATAAACAGTTCAAAAAATAGATGCAAGAAAAAAATATATAGTAATCCATGAAAAGAAGACAAAAGTAGCATTAATCATTGAAATTACTACACCCAGTGACTACATTGTATTACATTGTATTACATACAGACAGTCACAAAGTCATAAAATACCAGGATTTGCAGGCAGAAATGAGGGCGATGTGGAAGAAGGGTACCCTGACAGTTGCAGTAGTAGTAATAGGAGCAAAAAGTCTTATAAAAAATAATTTACAATCATACCTAGACATGTTACTGATACATGTTACTCCATATAAATTGCAGAAAGAGTCATTACTGGGCACATTGTGGGTGCTGTGAAGAGCACTTCTGGCTAACATCAAAGACTCTCTTCAAAGTAGCAGAACTAGAATGCTTACTAATAGTACTATATAGTTGCTAATGGGAATGATAGAACTGGTTTTAGGCTACAATTTTTTTATAATTTTATGAAGACATTTACATGCAAGTTAATGGTGTAGCAATGGGTGCCTCTTTAGCTCCTAGCTATGCTAATGTTTTTATGCATGGGTGGGAGGCAGATAATATAATGGAGAGTAAATATAATAAATGTATTATGAAAATGGTATGTTTTATTGATGATGTGTTCCTTGTGTGGAAATTAACACTTGTTGAGCTGGAAGAATTTATTCATTATATTAATAATGTGTGTACCTATTTGAAATTCACTTATGAATATAATTATAGTGAAATTAATTATTTGGACTTAACCATTTTTAAAGAAAATAAAAAACTAGTAGCTAAAGTATATAAAAAAGAAGTTCAGAATAATAGTTACTTAAATTTTTTTAGTTGTTGTTGTTCTTTTGGCTTTTCCCAGTTAGGGGTCGCCACAGCAGAACTCCAGTCCACTAATGATTGGCAGTAGATTTTTATGGTGCTGAGATGCCAGCCCGACACCAAACCTTCAACAAAGGCATGCCCATTCATGCATGTCTTTCGAATGCCACTCGACCACGGGGAGGACATGCAGACTCCACACAGAAAGCGCTCCATCCGAGAATCAAACAGGAGAACCTCTTGCTGTGAGGTGACAATGCTACCGTTGCACCACTGTGGCCTCCCCTTACATTTTTCTAGTATGCACCCTAAAAAGACTAAGTTTAATGTGGGTGAAAGGACGGTTAAAAAGAATTAATAGCCCAAGAAAGATGAAGATTTTTGTGAAGAAGCCAACTCCTTTTGTAATAAACTAGTAAAAAGAGGTTACCCTCTTGTAGAAGTAAATAAATTACTTCAAGAACAGATGGATGAAAGAACGGGTACAGGAGATGTCATTGAAAGTAATAAAAAACATTATGAATATAAAAGAGCGATGGCAATACAGAATAGTGTAGAGTCTCAGGCTATAAAAATGCTGTTATGAAGAACTGGGGATTATTTATAGCTAATAGTGAACTAATTAGTAAAATAAGAATGAGTCCAAAATTTGTACAAAAGAAAGCTAAAAGTTTTAAAAATTATTTTCAAGGAAAATTGAGTAAAAATTATCCAACAGAACAAAGAAGTGGTATGATTAAATGTTATAATTGTAACATGTGTAATTTGTTATATTCTGAAGGGAGTGAGGTAGAAATAGGAAATAGTAAAGTGAAAATACCTGGGATATTTAATTGTAAGCCCAAAAATGTGATTTACCTTATAATGTGTATAGAATGTAAACCTTTCTATGTAGGAAGAACTACTAGGGAGTTGAATAGGAGAATATACGAACATAAATATGCTATTCAAATAGGAGATATCAAAAATGCTATGTGTAAACACTATAAAAGTAGCAAGTGTAAGGTGAATTATACATTTTTAGTATTAGATTCCCTGGTTAATACTAGTAATATTATTAAAGTAGAAGAAGAGTTAGGCTGGCTTGAATATTGCTGACAAGTTAGATTAAATGCGTGTTTTCCACCTGGATTAAATAACAGAGAAGAATTTACTATGTACTTAAAAAGAAAAAGGTTAAAACATTAAGGGTAGCATAGGTGTATTTAAGTTATTTATTTTATGATGTTTTTAATAAATATGTGAAACAATGTGATATTTTATATATTTTGTATATGAATCATGTGACTGATCTTGTGATTCGAATGTGATATTTAGTGTGTTAGGTTATGGTTACCTCAGTCTGAAGAAGTCTCCTGTTGTGATTGTTTTGGGAGAAGAAAGCACTTAGTGGAGGTTTGTGTACATTGGAATAAAGTGTGGGTTATCCAGCAATTTCTGCATCTTTTGTGTAACATCAAAGACTGAAAGAATACTGGTTTCATGAACTTTAATCATACTTTGACTTAGGAATGGGTCCATTCCCGTCATGGTATTAGAAACCAAAACAACTTGGAGAAATTAAAAAAGGTAGAAATAGAGGAAATTAATGTTAAGCAAAAGAGAGTAAAGGAGAGGGAGATGAGGAGAAGCTTATTAAAGGACATGAGTGAAGCAGCACTAAAACTAAATTGCATGAAGTGGGTTGAAGGGAATCTCAAAAACTGTGGATAACAGAAGGGTGTGGGGGGGGGCAAAGATAGGGAATAATAATGAAAAAATCTAGAGAAGTGGAATAACCCAAAAAGCAGATTTAGAATACAAGAAAAAAGGTGATGAGGAAATATTTAAAACTATGTAGGAATTAATACAGAAATACAAAATACACAAGGCATAATGTTGGAATCACTTGTTACTCATTGAGACCTGGAAAAGAATGCAAAGAGGGCAATAGGAGAAAGGAACATTCATGAAGAAAAAAAAAAAGGAGACAGAATGGCACCCTGGAGGAAATGGAAGAGGATAGAGAGACAACGGACCAAACAGATCTATGAAGCATTAGGGGAAAGAACTGACAAGGTCAAAGAAGAAAGAAGGAAAATTAATTAGGGAAGGAAGGAGTGATGGAAAGATACTGGCAGAAGGCAATTCAGGCAGTGGGGAATATGCTTAAACCTAACATACCTATTACAGATGTGGAAACCTATGCACCAAATTCTATGCACATGTAAATAGCTGCCTAGATTCATCTGCACCTATCTAAGTAAATGCAATTCAAAATTTAAAAATAACCCCCTATGATGGAACCCAAATAGAAACAGAGTCTATAACAAAAGAAAAAAAAACTCACTACAAATAAAAGTAAGCTTAACTCTCAAGATGCTAAAAATGCTGTTACTAAACAGGGAGCTTTGAATCCTGATTAAGTGACTCAAGGTCATATAAAAGGTAAGAATAGCCACCCAAGCAAAGGATAACAACAAAGCCTTTTTTAGTTATGTTAGAGACCTCTGAAACAATGTGGAGTACTCCACAGAACTAAAAGTAAATGACATTACTTACTTGAACCCAGAGGAAATAGCCAATGTACTAAAGGGAAAATTAGCTCTTTCTTCACCCCCTTCTTCCTTCCTTTATTCCCAGATGATATACCTGCATCTGCAACCTCCCCTTAAATTTCCCAATAATAAGTCCTCAAGACACTCTCCCAGGCCAAGAACACTACTCCATAGGGCTAGATAACATACCAGGCTACCTATTGGTCAGCCTGAGACAGGGCTTGATATACCCGCCCTACCAGAGATTATCTAACATGAGCCTTCAAACAGGCTTCCTGATCACTTAATAGAAGACAGAAACCGCCATACCTACACAAAGGTATGATATCAGTGGACCTAGGAAAATACAGCCCCATAGACCAGACCAGTTTTAGCTACAGGATAATGGAAAGGATCATTATAGAATTAATAAATAATGACATAAGCAGCCTGCAAACTCTGGATCAAAGTCAGTTCAGGTTTGTCAAGGGTAAATTATGCCTACTTAACATAGCAGATTTCTTCAATAAGGTTACTGAGGTAATGGATGAGGAAAAATCAGTGCACACCACATGCCAAGACCTCTCCAAATCATTTGTCACCAACCAATATTCATGTATTCTGGATAAACTCTCCCTGCTAAATGTAAATCTCTATGTAACTTGTTGAGTAGTAAACTGGTTCACAAACAGAATGCAGGAATTTAGGATGGGCAGCTCTGCCTCTACCTGTCACTAGCAGTGTAATCCAGGGTTCAGCTTTTGGGCTTCTCATCTTCAGCATTTATGGCTGGCTAAATATTCAGATGACTATAAACTTGGTGCTATCTTAAATTCCCTAGGGGGCACTGAGATCTTCCAATAGGGCATTTCCTAGACAAATGGCTAGTATTAAGACAATGGACTGAAACTGAATGCCAAGAAATGTATAATAGTATCCTTCATCAGGCATAACCTCTCTTGTAACTATCACACTGACAACACTCCCCCCTTGAAAATTGATCATGTAATCAGGGACCATCTATCCACTACTGTAAGGAAGTCCTTCGTCACTGCATAGCTTATATGTAAAGGCATGGCATCTCAATCTAAGGATATAACCATCCCACTGCACTCTGCACTCAATAGGCCACTCATTGAATATAATGTCTCTTTTGGTATCTGCCCATCCAAATGCATGTCACAGCTGGAATGGACACAATGTTTACTCACTAAAAAGTCAAGGGCCTAAATAATCGCATTGTCTCTCATCTCAGTTACTAAGAGGCAACCTTTACTTCACATACAGAGCCTCATCTGGTCCTGTCCTGTCAGGTCTATTACATATTTGCAAGTCCAGTAGTAGTGCAAACACCTGCTTGAGGGATCTCAATTTCTTTTGCAACATTAATAGGACATGCTAGATGGATAGGTAGATATCACAGAGAATACACCTCTTCTGTGGAACCTTCTTCCTCTCAACATAAAGCATAGTACTTCTCTTATTCTATTCAAATGAAATTTGGATGACTGGATGGGAATCATAAATTCATCTCCATTTTAGCACCCATGTCCCTCATGGATGGGAGAAATAAGTAAATGTACCAACCATCCAGATTATTTATACACAAAATATAAAGGCTAGGAAAACACTGGGAACATAAGGCTGGGCTTTTAAAGATCCTTAGAGACCAATAGCTTATTAAGTACCTGCGAAGCAATGAGCCTATATTAATGTATGCATGACATCTAAGCCCCATGTGATTAGAAAAGGAAGGCCAAAAGGACAATATTAGATATGGGAGGTCTCAGAAGAAAGAACCAGGAATAACATACATGTTCTGGGACTGTGGGTGGGCAAAATAAGCTTGAAGTAAGCACAAAACATTTGGGTATAATATTTCAAAATAAAGCAGAGGATACTTGGGTATTCTGTATATGGCGTGTCACGCTACCAGCCCAGCTATCTGGAATTTTGTAAATAATTATATGTCATTTGTGAATATTGATAGGATTTATACAGAACTGTATGTTAAGTACTGAGCTTCAAGAATGTAACCACAGCATACCCTGCTGGAACATAGAATACTAACTTGCAAAACTTCAAGAAAATAAGGTGAAATTTAATTGTTTTATTGTGTTATAAAAGTTTGTTTAAATGCAGCAAGGAGACAGCATGTCTAGAACTAGGGTACCTTCTGCATTGTTTTGTAAGTGTTTTATTGTTTTATGACTTTCAAGAAATGCAAACTTCTGAAGGCTATGTATTCTCACAGAGAGCTGCTAAATTCTGTTAAGTTTCTGTTTAGCCTGGGAACTGAAGTCAGGTGATAAAAAGTGATGTCGTCCAAACTAACCCAGCAATAATATTTGATATTGATTTAAGGACATTCTCAGAGAGATACTGTGCCTTTTTTTGTCTTGGACCTAGCAAGGTCATCCACTCATCATCATCTGCATTTGCCTTGCTCTGTAAGTAAGTAAGTAAGATTTAAGGCATGGTATCTATTTTAGATATAGATATGACTATAGTAAAGATAAGTTTAGATGTTTTCTGTATTTATTTGAGACTGTCCTACAATGTTGTTTTAAAATATTTCCTGTGGTTTCGAACTCTGAAGTTACTGTGTTGTTCTACTCAGTATTGTCTTGTTATTTTATTATTATTATTATTATTAAATATATTTAAACCTATCTTTGTGGCTGATATTTGTGAGACATATTTAAGCTCTGAGAGTACTTGCATATGTATTTGGTGATACTGTACAGGCCACTCCTAATAGCCTTGCACTTCGTCAAAACTACTATTTGGATTATTAATAACATTCCGCAGTAGGATTGGACACCCTTAGTTAAGGGCCTGGAGTAGCTCATAAGAGTGGTTAGTGGCAGTGATAACTACCTTATAGCCTGTGCAGAAGGATGCATAGCTAGTAAATCTGTGCCAGCATTTCCCAGGTGTGTGTGTGTTTGTATATAAACCAAATTTCAAACTGTGCGTGTGTCAGCTACTTGGGCCTGGACCCAAAAGATGTTGGAGGTTTTGGCTTGACCACTCAGCTGAGATCTCAATCCTATAGCTGTGACAGTAGGGAGTCTTATTGGGGATCTGGAGAGAGAGGGAGAAACCATCCCCAGACTGACTGTGATCTCTGTGTGCTCTTGTGGGAAATTGCACTTTACAGCCTGTGTACTAGTCATCCTCCCAGTGTGTACGTCCACTAGCTGTTGCCAGTGGTGAGGACTGAGGCTGCTTGATTACTGTCCAGTGCAGGGATGTCACATGGGGTACAAAGAAAGAGGATAGCATCTGAAAAGAAAGAGAAATGAACATTGTCAGGCTTCTTTTTACTGAAGTTAAAACCATCATTACTCAAAATTGGAGGGTGACAAAAACAATAATGGAACAAGAATTACACAAGTGGTTTCTGGGCATTGGGGAGATTAAGGCAGAAACTGACGCAAATGGGGAAATGAGGGGAGGGAACATGAAGAAGGTACCAGGTGGAAGGAGAGGGTAAACTCTAAGAGAAAACACAATCTGTGTGTGTGTGTGTGTGTGTGTGTGTGTGTGTGTGTGTGTGTGTGTGTGTGTGTGTGTCATGTGTGTAGGGGAGGGTTGGCGTGGGGGGAGGGAATAAAGATAGGGCAGGAACTGATGCAGCCAACAACTGATGAGATATGGTTCACCATGCATGAGAATTACCTGTGGATGTCATATACCATATGAAGTTAATAAAGTTTAAAACTGAAATGAATAAACAATAAAAAGTAAATAAATGCAAAGTCAGCAAAATAACCTCAGCAGTTAGGTAACTAACAAACCGCAGGTATGATCTACAGTCAGTTTTTGAAAAATAGGTATCTGCAATGTAAAGAGATAATACTGGCTATTAGAGCAAATGTGCTAGAATTGATTCAGATGTGATCAGAGTAACACATTTACAGGAGCAGACAGTAAGAGGAAATTGAATGAGTTTCCCAAAGTAGACATCCTTTAACACATTCAGATGTCCAGTCACAGGTGAGAAGAGCTAACCAAGATTCTTTGAAGGCCAGTACTTCCATAAGTAAAATATGCAGTCAGGTTAATAAAAAACTGAAGCCAAGTTGAAACAAGCTGGCCAGAAATCAAAATGCAAAGTTCTTAGAATACTCCCTGCTATTTTTATGAATATAGTACTCTGTATGATTTTGATTGTTCTCCTTAAGAGTTTGTATTCAAAATCCCAATCTCTTCTTATTTCTTGAGCTTCCTCCCTGTGTCAGCATCATTTCTTTCCATTATGAATTATAGTTTTCTGCCTGTGCTATGTATAACAGCCTTAACTGTGTTGCTCTAAAATACCCTCTCAAATTAGGTAATCCTAGTCCACCTTGTTCAATTGGTAGAATCAGCTTGTCCCACTTGACCCTTGCTGTCTTCTCTTCCCAGATAACATCCTTCAACTCCTTTTTAATTGCTATCCACAACTTCTCCTCCAGTTGATAAAAGTATGCCTCACCTGTGTATAACCAGCACGAGAATGGAGAAAAGAGATTTTGCCGATAGGGATGACTGTGGTCAGGGATACAGATAATAGACAAGAGGGGCTGGAATTTATTGGACAAAACTAGCAAAGGAACCAAGATATTGGGACCAAGTAACTAGGTAATAGAATGGGAAGAGGTCAAGAATTTATTTGGACTGCAGGTTAGAGATTGCCTTCCCTATCAAGGATTGATATCAGAGTATAGGCAAAGAAAAAGAAATAGGGGGCTCCTAAATGAAAGACCAGCACTGATAGAGTTTTTAATAGAATCTAGAACAGAAGCTGTCATTAAAAAAGGAATAATTAGTAAAGCATATACAATATTGCATGATAATTATAATCAATCAGAGGAGCTTAGAAAGGATTGGGAAGAGAGATTGGATAAGCAATTCACAAAGAGACAATGGGGGATATATGTATATCTCCCAAATATTCATCAAAGTCTAGAAGATTTAGAATCTTTGCTTGAAGTGTTTACATAGGTATTTTTATACCCGAGTAGACCCCAAAGAATTTTTCCTCAGGTGGACAGCAAATGTTGGAGGTATGATGAGCTGGAAGACTTTTGGGATTCCCTGCAGCCACTCTGTCGGAGATGCTGGGTGAGCAGATTGGACTGATTGGGGAGATGATTTTTTTGAGTTATGCTACAGAATCGGACTTGCCTAAACATAATAAAGCCTTACTGAGTCTAGTTATGATGGCTGCCAAAAAAAAAATTACTAGAAAATGGAAATCAAAGTCTAGATCAACTTTACTAGAAGTAGTAAATATAGTAACAGAGATAAAAGCACAGCAATTGTGATCTTTAGAAAAGGGATGGAGCAAACTACATAGGAAAAAATGGAAATTGTGGGAACAATATATGCAGAGCAGGAAGGAGGTTTAAGAGGCAGGATTTAAGTGAGCTATATCATGCTTAACTGACAATGACTGGATGGTGTATAAGTGATGTATAATGTTTACAGCTGCAGTTACTTCACTGGTATCGTTGATATAATTTTGTATGCTTTTCATCTATATAAATGCAAGATTGCCTTTGTCTTATGTGTACATTTAATAAAGATACTTAAAACAAAAATGCAAAGTTGATTACTTGAGACGTAGGCAAGAAGCTGAATATACAGTACAAATACAGAGGTGAAGTAAAAAAACATATTTGTTCAGCAGTAAACCAGCTGCATTGTAGGAATACAAAGTAAATGCTCTACTTTGAAATAGTTACTCTAATTGTTATTAGGCTGCAGTTTGTAATGATGTAAGAATTCTTTGTGTTGTTTTGAGACAATTCATGTCTGTAGACTGATGTTTTTACATAGCGTTGATTCCAGACATATGTCAAATTATTATTTTTTGTCACCTTATATTCCTGTCATGAGTTTATTTATGAAGTTCTGCATTCATCTCCATTTGCAGCAGGTCTAGGAAAAATATAGCATAGCATTTTAATAGTACAGTAATAAAGCATTTGCAAACACATTGCACCTACAGCAAGGAGACTGATTAAACCACCCGTATTCTGCTTATATCTTAATCTCTCCTATTCCATCTTGCTCCCTATAGCAAACATTTTATTGTACAGAGCAGGAGAGATTATTAATGAGGAAACACTTGGCAGTAACATACTATTAAATGCCCCTAAATGTCTTAGAAAACAAACTGTTGGTATCTCTCTCTCTCTCTCTCTCTCTCTCTTTCACTGTCTTTCTGTCTCTCTCTCTCTCTCTCTCTCTCTATCTCTCTCTATGTCTATCTTCACCCCTTTTAAATCATCATTTGTTACTGTTGCATATTTATTATCCTGATGGATGTAATGTTAATCTTATGAGATTTTAATATTGACATTACTGTGATGAAGCCTGATCCAAATTGGAAGCACTTTATTGCACACAGCAACACTTCTAAAGTATATAGGTTCATAGGTTCATAGGTTCATAGGTAGGTACTAGGCTATCTGCCTGAAGGCAATTATAAGCCTAGCCAGAATGTGTTGGCTTTCGCCGCCCCCTTAGATTAGTTCCCTGTGCCTCTGTCCAGCAGAGCTACTGAAGTGATCCCCGGGGTAAACTTTCTGTTTCCCATCTACTCGTCAAGGTTTCTCTTGAAGAGTGCTAGCAAGGAGCTCTGTTTAATGTAGATTGGAATCTTGTTCCAAAGCATGGGAAGTCTCTGGGACAAGAATCTATCCCTCCAGCATGTCCTATTTATTGTTATGGTGAGGTTTAGATCCCTAGAGTGTGTAGCTTGAGGGGATAAGGTTTTCTTTAGGTGGAGCATGTCCATCAATTCTGGGTTGGACATGGCCTTGTATGCAGCAGCAACTTTTAATTACACAGCGTATGCTTGCTGTTTTGAAGGAGCAAAACGGAGCAGATGTATTGGATAAAAACACCTCAAGAGATGCCAATGTTAACATATCACTATCTGAAAGTGAAGAGCGTATCTTCACTTTACATTCAACGCCAGGCACGTCGAGAAGCCGCCCGACAGCCAGCAATGGTCCGAGGGATTCTATTGGTGTTGAAGCGGAGCGTACCATAGGAGGAAACAATGGGCACATGATTCCAAAGCCGAATTCTATTTTGAACGCTGGTGAGGGACACAATGGCGTAGCAAGATCAAGGAAGAGAACTGGCGTTTATGAAATTCAACAATTACTTACTGCACCTAAATTTGAACATGGATATAATGCTCGCGAACTGGGGTCTATGAGCAAGCAGCTCGTTGATTTTGAACGAACACTAAAAAAGTATAAAACTTTGCAAATGGATAACGTCTTTTTGGAAAGGTCCTTAGAGCTCAACCAGGTCCCGAAAGGTTTGAGAGTTTTTAAGGTACATTTTGGTTTTGACAGGGATAATGAACTGTTTAACGAACTTATTAAATTGTTTGACAATACGGGAAAACAGTTGTTTAAGCTTATTATTAAGAATAATAATGGTAAGCTAAACAAATTGAGTGAAAATTTAACAGCGCTTGACAGCAGTATCAAAAATGACTTACTATATGAGCACAGTAAATATAAGCTTGATAATATTTTAGATGAAGTGAATAGATATGTTTGCAATGGGCTAGATCACAAAAATGAAAAACTTTACAGAGATTCAAGTGATTATCACAACCACTGTGCATATACCCATTTTAGAGACTATAAAAAATCATGTATTGTACAGGAAAACAATCGTGTACAGGATAAAACAAGGTACAGGGATGCTGTTCTGTTTGATAAAAATGTACAGACATATAGTGCAGAAGCACAGCACTATGACAATCCTAGTGAGCATTTTTTAGAAGAACCTATTTTACGCAGATCGGAACGCTTGAAAGAGCATTACCAGGATCGACAACAGCGTTACAACAATTATCAAATGAATCATCAGAACAGCAACCAAGGCAGGTTCAAACCAGTGCAATGTCAATATTAACTGACAATTTTTCAGGTTTTGATTGTGCTTTTATCGACAATAGTTTAAATGCTTGTATTAATTTTGGAGAATGCTTTCATGTAGGAAAACATACTGGTGACACGCGTTATTGTGACATGTTTTATGACCAGTCTTTATGCTGTGGTAACAATTGTTTACTGGATACAAATAATGTACTATTAAAAAATGCTATTTTTTTGGATAATAATACATATGTAAGTGCTACCGAGAACGTGCAGGTACATGACAAACTTAATTATGAAGTAAATAGTTTTGATATAGATATACCTTCAAATGAATTAGATATTACAGTTATACAGTTGCATGAAGAATTACAATGTGAAATTGCTTCCGATGGAGGTTTTTCTGTGTATAACTATACTGATAAAAATATGCAAGGTGATTATTTATCATTATTCAAAAAGGGTTTTAAATTTGTTCCCAGTTTTAAACCGGATTTGGGAAAAATATTGTTAAATTTGAAAATGTACACTAGATTGTTAAACTTAAGAATGTATTTTAAGGGAAGAAAACAAGCAATTGATTATGATAAGAATACTACTTTGAAGAGATCAAGTACCTTTATTCCCCCTAATAACCCTATTATACATTTATTTGAAATGCTATGTGAAGTGCAAATAAGAAAAATATGGAAAGAAGCACATACTATAATGGATAATCTTACAGTATCTGAAAGATTTTGTTTAAAATAATTAATTTCAACTAATAATTATAGAGTTATGAAACCAGACAAGGGGGGAGGGGTCGTCATTATGAATAATACTGATTATTTAAATAAAATGACCAATATGTTGAATGATGAAACCACATATACAATAATCCCCAAATATGATATTATAAAAGCATACACAAAAATTGATTGGCAATTGTATGAGTTTCTAATGGACGGCACAATATCAGATAAAGAATATGATTATTTAATGGTAGAATTTCCAGTGACACCATCAATTTTCAGGATACCGAAGATACATAAAAATGTATCAAATCCCCCATTTAGACCGATTGCGTCTGCCAAACATTCAAAATTGGAAGCAGTTGCGCATTATATCGACATTAATTGTGGCGAAGTATCTAAAAACATTGACCATATAATAAAGGATTCTTGGCATTGCTTAGAAAAACTTAAAGATTACAACAAAAGTAACTTAGATAAAATTTACATAGTTACAATTGATGTTGTTAATTTATTTTCAGTCATTCCCCTAAAAGAAGGCTTGGAACTTTTTGAAGGAAGTTTAGAAGTTTACAGTAAAAGGCATACAGTTAAAAGGAAAACTATGGTAGAAATGATGGAGATGGTACTGGATAACAATTATTTTAGACATGGAGGTGAACACTATAAACAAAGTTCAGGTGTAGCTATGGGGGCAAGATGTGCCCCCATTTATGCGAATTTAGTTTTGGCTATGTGGGAGAAGGAATATGTTTTTAAAAGTAAATACTGGTCTAACATTGACTTGTATTTAAGATTCCTGGACGATATTTTTTTATTTTGGAACTTTAGTCAAGAAGAAATGAAAGAATTTATAGAATATCTTAATAACACTACTTCATTCCTGAAGTTTACACATAGTATTAATAAAGAATGTGGTGAATATTTGGATATTAAATTATACAAAAAGGGTAATGAACTTGAATCAAATATTTATAGAAAAAAAACATTTTCGAATTCATACCTACATTATAAAAGTTGCCACCCAGCCTTTCAAAAACGTTCCTTGGTTAAAGGACAGATGGTACGACTTTCTAGGATGATTAGTGATGACGATATTTTTGAAAATGAAATCAATTATTTAATTGACATGTTAACAGAGAGAGGATATCCTAACAAGATGATGCTAAACATCAGGAATGAGGTAACAAAAAAGAGAGAAATGGACTACCAACCTATATTAAAATATGGTTTGCCAAATAAAAATATGCTACAAGGCAATTTCAGTCATAAATCAAATGCCTTGATATTACCATATAGTAATTGTGCATCTTTAATAAAAGATATAATTACTGAAGCTTGGGACAAAATATTTATTAATCAAAGTGACATTTTACAAGAAACAGGTTTAACCCCCACAATAGTTTTTAGTAGGGGTAAAAATCTTAAGGATTATTTTGAAAGTGAGACTAGATATAGAGACTCACAGATGAAAAAATGTGGTTTTTGTAGGTCATGTAGATTTATTAGAGATGGACCTTATGTTACAATTAAAGGCCACAACCGTACCATTAGGTGTCCGGGGCATGTAAATTGTAATACAAAATTAATTATTTATGTAGCTATATGCCTGTCATGTCAGGCATTTTATACTGGAAAGACAATTAGAAAACTAAAAGAAAGAATAGCAGAACACAATAGAGATATCAAAAATAAAAAATCAACTAATTCATTATTTGTACACAGTTCGACATGCCCGGATATTAAGAAATTTCTATTTTTTGTTATAGATAGGCTACCTCAGAACACTATAAAAGAAGGGGATGTTAATGCATTATTAGAAGTAAAGGAATGTTTATGGCAGTTGAGATTAAATGCATGTAGTAAACCAGGACTTAATGAACAAATATCCATTGCTAGTAAGTTAAAGTTAAATTCATATAATATATAAATATTTACATATACAAATTAATATTTTTATTAAGTACATTTATATTAAATATAGATAAATTGATGTTTTTAATATATTTTAATATTATAATGTTTAACATTTTAATATTTATATTAATTATTTTGGAAGAGAAACACACATATATATATATTGAATTATTTATTGTATTATATTATTTATATTATTATAAGAACATAATTGTTGTCATTTTAAGTAAGTTATTTATTAATTGTTATGAGATATATAAAAGCCTAGCACAAAAACATTTTTAAAAAAATATACATACATAGGATTTTTAACATTAAATTATTTATGGTATAAGGATGGTATATACAATACATCTGCTAGATATGTTTGTGTTGGTATCCTTGTGTTGGTGACTTTAAATTGACTTGCTATTATTGCACTTATTAATTAATCAATTATTGTTGAGTGAATTTTATAGGTTAATATGAGTATAAAAGACAAGCTGCTTCATTGTGTAATTACTCTGATGAAACTTGCATTGTGGTGGGTGAAAGCGCTCAGTGTTGTTTAATAAAGTTAAACCGTGCTTTTAGTTACGTTTCATATTAATTTTTTACTAGTTTTAATTACTGTTCATTTCGTTATTAGATTGGAATCTTGTTCCAAAGCATGGGAAGTCTCTGGGACAAGAATCTATCCCTCCAGCATGTCCTATTTATTGGTGTGGTGAGGTTTAGATCCCTAGAGTGTGTGGCTTGAGGGGATAAGGTTTTCTTTAGGTGGAGCATGTCCATCAATTCTCGGTTGGACATGTCCTTGTATGTCAGGCAGCAATCACCTCTGAGCAGGGGGTATGCAACCGAGTACAGCTGGAGTTTCTTCAGTCAAGCTGCATAGGGCATCTGTTTGAGGCCAGTGATCCGCTTGGTGAGGTACTTCTGTGGTCTTTCCAGCTGTTGCAGGTGTCTTGTAAGGTATATCCCAAATGGGGTGTTGTACTCTATGATGGGTCTGATGAGTGATGAGTAGAGGAGCACAATGACCTCTTTTGATCCACTTTGGCAATGTGATTATCAAAGGAGAGATTGCTATCTACTTGGGTCCCAAGATCCCTTATTACTTTTTCCGTATTTGGGGGACTGCCACCTATGTGGTAGTTTGTGGGTACTTTATTTCCAAAGGGAATGACTATGCACTTTTTGGCATTTAGCTTGAGGCCATGATTTTGACACCAGGTATCCATCTCCATGAGACCCTTTTGGAGGATGTCTGTGTCAGGTGGTGAGTCAATTATAGCCCCTAGTTTGCAGTCATCTGTGACCTTGGTCAGCCATAGTCCTCCTGTGCTTGTCTGTACCTCTGAAAAGTATATACAGAACAGGAGGGGTCCTAAGACTGAGCCCTGGGGAATGCCACTTGTAACAGGTTTAGGGTCAGACCTAGCTCCCACAACTCTCACCATGTGGGTTCTGTCTGTGAGCCAATTGGCAACCCATCTTGTGACATAGTGGTTTATGTTCAGACTGGTGAGCTATAATATGAGAATGGGGAATGGTGTCAAAGGCCTTTGCGAGGTCTATGTAGGCTGTGTGTACCACCTTTCCCTCATCTATAGCCTTAGTAACTGTCTCAAAGAAGTCTACTAGGTTTAGGAGGCATGATCTTCCCTTAACAAAGCCAAACTGGGTAGGGTCCAGTGTTTGGAGGTTGCCAGTGTCTCTGTTAATGAGTTCCATGATGGTGTGCTCCATAGCCTTGCAGACAAAGCTAGTCAGGCTTATAGGGCGATAGTTCCTGTGGTCTGTTGTGACTCCATCTTTGTGGGAGGAATAACCGTTGCTGTGCACCACTCTATGGGTACCTAGCCTGTGGAGAGGCTGAGTTTGAACAGTGTGTTTAGGTGAGGGGTTAGTTCGTCTTTGAGCTCGTGTAGGATGCAGCCTGGGACACCGTCCGGACCCATTGATGCTGTGTTTTTGGCTTTGGAGAGGGCTATTTTAACCTGAGTGTCTGTGATTTCAGGGGCTCTACATTCTTCTGGTATGGTTATGGGCCCTTTTGGGGGTGAGAGAGGGTGAAGTTTGCACTGAACCTGTCTGCCAGGATGTTGGCAATCAGTCGGTTCAGTGTATTTTGTGCCATTCTGCACTAACTCCGAGTAGATCTGAGCATTGCCACTTAGATTTTTGACATAGCTAAAGAATGCTTTGTGGTTATCTTTGGAGTCCTTGGCAAGTTTTCTTTCACAGCTCACCTTAGATGATTTTATGAGGGATCGTATTTTCTTGCTGATACTGATCAGGGATGTCGTCCCTTCTTGAGATTTTACTCTTTTCTATACTAGTTTCCTCCTTCTATTGTATAGCTTGTTTATGGCAGGGGTCCACCAGACTGGTTTCCTTTTCTTGGAGGAGTGAGTCTTGGTTTTGCTTGGGATAGCATGATCCATGCATTCTTGTAGGTGCCCGTATAATGCATTAGTAAAGGATTTAGCAGCTTGGACAGCATTATTCTTTAGCATGGGGGCTTTGAAACTTTCCACCTCCATCTTAAGTAATGTGAAGTTTGCTTTTGAAAAGTTTTTCACGGTAGTTTCCTGTCCGGGGGTGGGGGTGGAATGTAGAAATCCGAAGTGATTTGTTTATGGTCAGATCTAACCAGTGAGGGGTTGACCTCCAGTGTGGAACACCGGTCGCCCATGTTGGTGATGACCAGGTCCAATATGTTGTCATCTCTGGTGGGAGTGGTGGCCAGTTGTTCCAGGGCATTTGAGTTTATAAATTCTAGGAAATGTTGGGCAAAGGAGTTAGTACTTGAGTAGTTCTCCAAGTTAATGTTTAGGTAGTTGAAATCACCCAATATTAGGATGTTTGGTAGGACCTTTATGTTACCCAGTGTTTCCAGAAATGCGGAATGGGGGTCCTGGGACATGGTGGGTGGTCTGTAGCAAGCTACAATTTGAATTGCAGTTTTGCCCATTGTTAGTTGCACATGGATAATCTCTGAAGCATCGTGCTGTGCCACTAACCTGGAGGTGTGGGTATCCTTGATGAATATGGATACTCCCCCACCTTTTGTATTTCGGTCCGGGTTCTGTAGCTGAAATGTATGGTATGAGTTGTAACCTGATAGTGCTGGGGTGTTCTCTGGAGCCTTAAACCAGGTTTCTGTCACTGCACATATATCGATTTTCTCCATACTGGAAAGTGCCTTGAGTGTGTGCATTTTGAGGTTTAGACTTCTAGCATTGAGTAGTATTACCCTCAGATTTTTGTTACTTGTGCTATTTATGGTGGTGGGTTTGTCTTTTGAGCCTTGCCTAAAAATGGCACTATGGGGGTTGCAAGAGCCTTGGCCAGTATTCAAAAGCCTAAGGGTGACAGGTGCAAGCCATCTCTAGCGAAGCAGCGTGGCTTGTCAAACATGTCATTCCAGGCAGACAGACACTGGATCCCCATTGAATGACACCAGAAACTTAGTCAGTTGTTGAAATTGAATATTTTTTCTTTATACCGTGGTATCATTCTTGGTGAGGACAGGATTCTACTCAGGGTCAGGGTCATACCGGCCTGGGCTACATGATCAGAGAGCTCTTCCATATCTCTTTTCATGTAGTCCAGGGAGGTATAGCTCAGGTCATTCCCACCAGCATGGACAATGACAGAGTCATATTTGTACTTGTTCTGGAGTGACCTGAGTGTTTGTGTTATGTGGTGGATTCTGGCACCCGACAGGCAGCTAACAGTAACCTTCTCTTTATTCAGCCTAGTGAGTGGGACGTCAGTGTGCCTGACTATAGAGTCACCTATTACTAGTATGTTGGGTATGTTATTTTGCCTTGAGGGCTGTGATTGTGTGGCACACTGGTTTTGCGAAGTATGTGTTTCATGGTTTGTGTTGGGGGGTGGAGGTTGCTTGGATGTCTGCTTTGGATGGCTCTGTTGCTTTTGCAGATTTTTATTTAGAACCTCCGAGTATGCTTTTGTGTAATTACATGTGTTTTTTGCCAGTGCTGGTATAATAGGTCTATATGAGACTGGTGGTGTGATGCCAGTATTTCCCTTCTCCTCTTGACTTTCTGATCCAGTCTTGGGTTGAGAGAGGTTAGCCTCCAGTTTGGCTGTATAATTGCATCTCTTGCATGTATTAGTGTTTGGTGGTAGGAGGAAAGGATTGTCTGTGTACATGAGGCAGTTGCAACATTGCCTCAAAATATAGATTTTCAAAGGATGTCCACATTTCTACATCTTAATCCATGGTGTGTTCATCACAACATCTGAGAATTCCTGGCAAATCATTGATGATTGAACTCCTTGAGTAATGTCATACAGTTAATCTTCATAATTTAGAGAGGTCAGAAAATAAATGTTCACAACAGACGTGAATGATTATAAGGCAGTATTAAAAAAGTGCCCCTAATGTAATGTTTTACTTTTCTCACCCATTATCTTTTGCCTTTGCATATTAAGATCCTGAAAGAATCATCATGATGACAGCCCTAAGAGCAACACACCACAAAGATGTGCACAGTTGTACCATTAAGAAATCTCTTTGTATGTCTCTAACTCTATCTCCAAATCTCTCCCTTTTCCCACTCCTTGTGTCCAAGCAGTCTATCTCATCAGCATTTGTGCAACACCTGACACCACGTAGAACATGTAACTTATGGAAAATGGCAGTATGCAGTGTTGGCTAAATCTTGTGAGGTTTTGCATTCAGCCTGTTAGTCTGATGCCAATTGCACTGCTGCTCTTAGCCTCACTACTCTCTGACAGCACCATGATGAGACTGCTTGTATCATCTCTTCAACAGACTGAAGAATACAATGTACATTATATGCGATGTTGCAACTGTAAGTAGTATTATGAAGAATGTTGCCCACAAACATTTTTGCTTCATACTGTTTCCATAGTTCAGGTTTCCAACAGCATTAACATGTTTGGTCCCTCGTGTGTTTCATATTGATTCACAAAATGGTCATAGCTTCCTTGAAATTACTACAGGACATTAGATACAACCAATGCTGTATGTGTTAACAAGCATACTACAATACAAACCTCTGGGAAATATTGCTAATATACACACATAAGGTGATAGTATCAATGATGTCTGTTATTTTGATGCATTGACATTTTATTATTCAATCATGTCATGCAAATGCATGCAACTGAATGACAAGAATGGCAACATAACTCAAATACATGAACATTCACCAGATATGAGGGCTGTGTAAATATAACACTGGTATCATCCATTTAATGAGTAATGTACTGCACGTGACATGATTAATGCCGAAATCATGACAGGTGAAGCATTAACATAGGTTCATAGGTTGGTACTAGGCTATCAGCCCTAGGGCCTATACAAGCCTAGCCATAGCAATTCCCTGGCTATTTCTTCCCACATTATTTACTTTCCTGGACCCCTGTCTAGCAGGGCGACTGACGTGATCCCTGGGGTGAATTTCCTTTCTCCCATCCAAACGTCAAGGTTCCTCTTGAAGAGGTCCAAAGAGGCACTCTGCTTGACATGTATGGGCAATCTATTCCAGAGTCTGGGGAGTCTCTGGGTCAGGAACCTATCCCTCCAGCATGTTTTGTTTATTGTGATGACAAGGTTTAGATCCCAGGAGCGTGTAGCTCTGAGGGATTGGGATTTCTTTAAGTGTAGCATGTCCACCAGCTCTGGGTTTGACATGGCCTTGTATGTTAAGCAGAGATCACCTCTGAGTAGATGATATGCGACAGAGTATAGCTGGAGTTTTTTAAGGCGGTCAGCATAGGGCATCTGCTTTAGGCCTGTGATTCTTTTAGTGAGGTATTTCTGAGGCCATTCCAGTTGTTGCAGATGTCTTGAGAGGTACATACCAAATGGGGCGTTGTATTCTATAATGGGTCTAATGAGGGATGAGTACAGTGGGACAATGACCTCCTTTTTTTCTGGATGAAAAGCCCTTCGTGATGAGGTGTGCCACATAGAAGGATTTCCTGACTGTTGTGGTGATGTGGTTATCGAAGGTGAGACCACTGTCCACCTGTGTCCCTAAGTCTCTTATCACACTTTCTGTGTTTAGTGTACTGCCACCTATATGGTAATTCATGGATACATATTTTTCCCAAAGGGAATAACAATACATTTCTTGGCATTGAGCTTGAGCCCATGGCTCTGGCACCAAGCATCTGTTTCTGTAAGGCCCTTTGTAGAGTATCCACATCATTTGGGGATTCAATAATGGCTCCCAGTTTGCAGTCATCTGCAAACTTTGTTAGCCAGAGTCCCTTAGTGTTGACCTGTACTTCAGAGAAGTAGATGCCAAACAAGAGCGGCCCCAGGACTGAACCCTGAGGTACTCCACTTGTCACTTGTCTGGAGCTGGATTTGGAGTTGGCTACTTTTACAGTGTGGGTTCTATCAGTAAGCCATTTAGCAACCCATTGGATGACATAGGGATTAATGCCCAACTTAGTAAGTTTATCTATGATTCCAGAGTGGGGAATGGTGTCAAAGGCCTTGGCAAGGTCTAGATAGGCCGTGTGGACCACCTTACCCTTGTCCATGGCTCTGGAGACTGATTCAAAGAAGTCAATCAGGTTCAGGAGACAAGATTGGCCCTTCACAAACCCAAACTGGGTGGGGTCCAGTGTTTGAAGGTTGCCAATATCTTTGTTTATAATTTCCATGATAATACGCTCCATGGCCTTCAAGATAAGGCTTGTCAGACTGATGGGACGGTAGTTTCTGGGATCCAAGGTGGATCCCCCCTTGTGGATTGGGATAACTGTAGCTCTGCGCTACTCAGTGGGCACGAAACCTGAGGTGAGGCTATGATTAAACATGACACTTAGGTGAGGTGCCAGTTCATATTGTAGTTCATGTAGTACACAGCCCGGGATGTCCTCCTACATGCCACATATCTGTTCTGGATTTCCTCACATTGAGACCTGTTTGTCTGTCTGCACTCCTTATTTACATGAAGGCTAGCATGGAGCACCATTGTTTACTACTCATTCCCATTATAAGATCAACATCTCAATATATCATCACATATTCACTAACACTGCTATCATGCACACAAATTATCTTGTCAGAAGTGCACTTCAAGAAGAAATACTGAAAAAATAAAAGTATTGTTAGTAGTTTATATAATCCCTTTATGTGGTAATGGACTGTTGTACTCAATATGTGTGAATTTAACTGTGATGTTGACTGAACACTTCATCCTGTAAAGATATGTCTACACTCCAACAATTACACTTGGAAATAACGTTCACTGGTATTGAACCTTTTCACAAATACTTTATCAGTGGTTTTGAGCAGTGCATTGTTTTATTTTGTCCTGTCTGTTTGTATTTACACTGAACATTGTCCAAGCATTAGCAAATATCATTTATAATGACATAACAAATGATTACTGTTTGCATGCAATCATCTCAAGCCGAACAGTGATGAATGCTTGGTTATCAATCCACTGTTTCACAAATGCGATTGTGTCATTAAAACACAATCATGGAAAACAGGTATGTCAACCTCATTACCACAATGTACATGAAAGACAGCATAGATAGGGTATGTCAGCAGTATGTAATTAGTTGTGATCAGCACCTTCTGTCTATCAACATTCATCTTTTCACCCAAACCTGTGATGCACAATAGCTTCTCTGCAACACACAGGTGAGGCCCTCCTTTCATAAGTGCACTCTCTAACTGCAGAAGTTAGTTTTCTGCTGTGGAACTTGCAATTAATGTAGTGTTTTCTAGATTATGTAACTAGATAGGTAGGTGGTTCACATCTAACAGTGGTGAACTTGTGTGTGGCTCTAATGCCAGATAAGTATGACTTTAACAACAGATGTGCTGTGTCCACTTCCACTCTGGAGAAACATTTAAACTAGAAGAGGACTCCCCCATCACTTTATTCAATTTTTACCACAAAGATCTTCTCTGCACCACACTGTTAAGATTATCCTTTCATAAGTGTACTCTCTCACTATAAATGTCATACTTTTCCTGTGATGTTTGTGGTTAATATGTTTTATATATTGTGTAACTAGATAGGTAGGTGGTTCAAATCTAACAGTGGTAAACTCAGCTATGTGTCAGGTACATTTACCTTCTTCAACAGAAGATTTGTCTCCGCCTCTAATCAGGAAAAGCCTTTAAAATGGCAAAGGAATCCTGATTCCATTTTAACACAAACATCTTCTCTGCAACACACTGGTGAGGTCATCCTTTCATAAGTGCATTCTCTTAGTACAAAAGTCAGATGTCTCCTGTGACACTTTCAGTTATTACGGCATTCTTTAGATGTGGGTATGTAGGTGGTTAAAATCTTACAGTGGTGAACTCATCTATGTGTGTCTTTGTGTCTCAAGTGTTGGATACATATAGGTTAATCAGCAGAAGTGCTGTATGTACTTCCACAAAGGAAAACCATGAGGAATCCTGCATCCCCTTATCCTATTTTTAACACAAACATCTTCTGTGCAACACACTGATGATGACCATCCTTTCACAAGACTACTGTCTTATTTTAGAAGTCACACTTATCCTGTGGTGCACAGGAATGCTGTTACATCAGATAAAAGCTGGATGTACACAAAAACAGCAGGAAGGCAAATAGAAAAGAACCAGCTAGCTTGAATTAAAATCACTTTTATTGTCCTCAAGAAACAGTAAAAATCACCTTTATTGTACTCAAGAAATGATGAAATCACCTTTATTGTACTCAAAAAATGGTAATTCCTGTCACACCTATACTGCGATTCTTCAGACTATCAGTGGAACAAAAGTAAAAAAAGCACAATATATACAGAAAATAAATCATTAATTACAAATTTAGTGGGATAACACACATGATTTCAGTTCTGGTCTTAAAGGAACAGTCTCATTAAGACCTAAGTTCTTGTCCTCTTGTAGTTCCAGTATCCAATGAACTTCCAAGCATTCTGTATGATTTTTAATGTCCCCTCATATCTTGTTAACTTTATATAGTTTGTGAAACCAAAACATGGAAAGTATGATAATTTCCAATTACCTGTACATGTCTATACAAAGCATTCCTTAAATCACATTTCTTGATATCATTAAGATGTTCTCTAATGCGATCTTTAAGTGTTCTATTTTTTTCCAACATAGAAACTCATACATAGTTTGCATGCTGCAAAGTATACTAAATTATTATTTTTACAGTCAGACTAAAAATTAAAATAGTATACATGACCAGTAGATGAATGGACATAATTATTACTGCATATATAACTGCACATATTGCATGTTCTACAAGCAAAAGTACCCCATCTATCAGATTTAGCATTCTCCTTTCTACATAAATTATAACATAGCCTCCTTTTTTAGGGAATTGCTATTTTTTAAACACAAATGAGGAATATCATTTAAAAACATGCTACATTTATGTTTGTCATTAAAATTGGCCAGTTTCTCTTTATAATATCACAAACAAGATATACATCATTTGAGTATGTTAAACTCATCCTAAGTCTTTTAGAGTTAGTAGTATTTCTAGAGACAATATGTCTAATGTGGTCTAGCAGAATCTTCTCTACGTGACAGAACTTCATTAATAGTACAATCAGCCTCAGCACCAGAGTAACCTCTAGTCAAAAAGTCAGATTTCATTTCATTAAAAATATTTATCATACTATCATCTCTATCATTAAGTCTAGTTGCACTAGAAAACTGATTTTTAAGAATATTTTGTGAATATGACAAGGATGCATGCTATCTCTATGCAGCACATTATTTTTTCAGTGATTTTGTTTTGTATACTCTTGTAGATAACGTGTCAACTTGTTTCATGACATATGCATCTAAAAGTTCATATAATCATAAGAAAATGTCATAGTGAATTTTAAAAATGATACGTACTGTGTAAATAACCATCAAAATCATACAAAGCCATAAGTGGTCCATCCCAAACCATAAACACATCATCTACAAAGCAATCATAATAAAGAATAGACTATCTAAAGACAAGACTATCACTGAAAACAAATAAAGACTCCCAATGAGCTAGAACCGTATTGGTGTAGCTATCTGCACACATGGTGACCATAGCTATGCCCACCTTCTGTAAATACACTGTTTCCTCAAACAAAAGCACATAATTCTCTAGGATTATCTCTAGTAATGAACACATCAGATGTATTTTGTCAGTACAATATTGTGAGTGTTTTGACAAAAATACCTAACAGATTCAATGCCTATATCATGCAGTATCATTGTAAACAGAGAACTGACATCCATAGTGACAAAAATCAGTTCATGTACACAACACCTCTTTCACCAGTTAAATAAAGAGGAAAGAAAGTGCTTTGTATCTTTTAGAATAGTAGTCATCTTACTAAACACAGAATGCAACATTGTTTCAACATGAATAGATAGAGGCTTGCTAGCTCACCTTCGACCCAAAATAATTGGCCTCATTGGTGGGTCTACTAAAGACTTACAAAGTTTCCGTTGACCATATAAAACAGGAATCATTGCATATTCAACATTAAAAAACTCAAATAACTCATGATCTATAGAGCCTTCCATTAAAAGATCATGAATAAAAGAAGAAACTTTTTCTCATAAGGCATTAACCTCAAATATCACGAGTACTTTATATGTTACAGTATCAGCTAACATTTTATTCATGCTCATTAAATAAGCAGAATTATCAATTTCTACTACTGTACCACCTTTATCAGCAGGTTGAAATTGTGGGTGATATGAAAAACTAAGTTTGTGTAGTGCATCATATTCATCCAATAGTAGATTAGAGAATGTTTTGTTATGTCCACTGGTTAAAGCATTACAAATATCACATTCACAAACTTTTAAAAATGCCTCCACCATTGGAGTATCAACTGATACAAATTAACTGGATTTCTTAAAAGTAGCCACTTGCTGCTGAGTATTACCATATAACATTTTAATGAAACATTTCTGACAAAGAGTTTTAAATCATTGAGAACCTCTTTTGAATTCTAACTAGAGGCCTGAATGAATGATGGGCCTCTGTTCAAAATGCTTACTTGATGAGGGGAAAGTGTCAAAGAAGAAATGTTCACGATCAAGTCATCTGAATTTTGCTTTGTACAGCCATTCCCAGATCTGGAGCTTCTGCAGCCTACATTCTCTTTCGATTTTTTCTCCCTCTGCTTAACAAATGATCCCTCACATTCTGCTTGCTTTCCTTCACCATTCCTGGGAGCAAAGGAAGGGAAAAAGGGCTAGTTGTAGTGTATGCCACTGTACCATAATCAAAAACGTTAGAATCTGTAGACATTACTGATTTTGAAATCCAGGTAAAGCATTGTCATTTGCAGGAGAAATTGTGATTGATCAACAACAGTAGGAGTATCATTTTCAAGACCAACATGTGCACCGGGATTGCAAATAAAAAAAAAAAACTATGAAGACTCCCCCATCTTCTTATCACAGTTTTAACACAAACATCTCTGCAACACATTGATGATGACAATCCTTTCAAAAGACTGCTCTCTTATTTTAGAAGTCAGACTTATCCTGTGGTGCTTGCAATTGATACCATTCTCTATAGATTGCATAACTAGATAGGTAGGTGGTTCGATCCAGCATTGCTTAGTGTGACTGTGTGCACTGTCATATACAGTTGGCTCCACCATAACACCTGCTATGTACACTTTTACTTAGGGGGACATATTTTCCATGCCAGAAGGCTACTCTATGAATCTCTAATATCTCCATGAAAAAGCCATTTTTGGAAACAGACTGATTATAAAATGCTTTAAACACTGCACTGTCTCACAGATGTGATACAACTTCTCCTGGCTGTTGATACTGTGCTCGGTAGACTGTGTAAATAGATACATCGGTGGTTTGAATCCAGCACTAATTGACTACTGTGAGTGTATGCTTCTCTCTCATGCTGTGTAGAAAAGGCTTTAACTATATATAGCATGTGTAGCTGTACAGTGTTATATGTGTAACTGTGCACTGTTACATGCATAGCTGTACAGTGTTATTGGGCTCTTCCATCACTTCCTTTCCATTTTAGCAGAACCATCACCCTATTAAACAATGGTGATGTCATCCATTCAAATGTGCACTGTCACAGTTGTGAAACAACATTTTGTGTGGTATGTGCAATTCTAACAATATCCTGTGCCTTGTGATATTAGATAGTGAGTTCAAATCCAGCCATTACTTCTTAGAGTCAGTTGCATCAATATGTGAGTGTATATGTAGACAACAATGTTGTCACCCACCTATTTGCTGTGTACATGTATATCTGGGATTCCTTTTACAAAAACGTCTGTTAATTTTTCAGAGAGAAATGCTTTATTTGATGCTATTGGTGACATTTGATGAAAATTGCCTTTTCTAATAGTAGTACTAAGCATTCTTCGCTGGCATGATGAAATGAGTGTTCTGTATGCTGTTGCCAAAGTAAACCATGGGTTCAAATCCATGACTTTTTACACACTGTGCATGACTGGGTGTCAACCATCAAAGTGACAACTACATTACACATCACATATGTTTGGCTATACCTAGCATCATGCAATAATGAGTGACAATGAGACATATTGTAACAGACTTTTTAAAATCAAATTACAGGCATGCATATGCCTTGCATCAATAAGATGATGTAATGCCATCAAATAAACAAATATCACACAATTGATGTAAGGCTTCTCCTATGGCACATTCATTCTTGACAATATCATGTAGCTCCTGTGGTCACAAAGGTAGGTGCTCAAGACCTACAGAGAGTGACTGTTATCTTTGTGTGACAGTATTCTGCTACACAGTAATAACATCCACCACTGTCCTAATGTGTAGAGTTACAGTGGGAGAGGTATCCCCATCCCTTTTAACTCAAACGACTGGTTTGCATCCAATCATAGGATGTATTGCCTTTTCATATGTGGAGTCTTAACAGATGTGTTAAGACAGATCTACTTTTAAATATCGAATTTCCATAATTCTGAAGACCAAAATACCGACACCAAAATGCCAAAATCTTATAACACTGAAAGTTTACAATGCTGAGTGTTAAAAGACTGAAATTTAAACGTCCCAGTTGCGGAATACTGATAATAACATAAGACATATTGCTTTAGTGTTTGTAAATGAGATGTATCTCTCTTTAAATTTGTATAGGAAGTAGAAGATCAAATATGGCAGACATTTTGTATGCTCCTGGCAGTAGTGGAAGTATGTAAAGTACTATAAGGTAAGAAAAAGTTACGTGTCCTTTTCCCCACTGTAGTGCTATCCTAGAGCTGGTATATATACTTGGGGGGTGTAACCCCCCCCACCCCCACCTAGGTGGGTTTAGATAGTCCAGTTTGTAGAAAAAAGGTAAGTAATTTGTTTTTTAATTTTTGCAAAGGTTTGTTTTAGATTGTACGGTTTGCAGAAAGAAGGTAATTAAGTAGGTATTTAATTTTTGTATAGAGCTGTTCATTGTTTTTGGAAGTGTACAGTTTTGTGTTTTTATAGTACCACTTTGGTGTAGGTAGCTGTATGTAAGGTTTGTTGGTTTGAAATTGGTATTTTGAGCATCAGTGTAATAGGTTCATAGGTTCATAGGTTCATACTAGGCTATCTGCCCTAGGGCATTTATAAGCCTAGCCAGAGTATGTTTGGCTTTCGCCACCCATTTTAAATTAATTTTGCTATGCCCTTTTTCGAGGTTACTATACTGTGCCTCTGTCTAAAAGTGACACAGAAGTGATACCCGGGGTAAACCTATGATCTCCCATCCACTCATCAAGATTCCTCTTGAAGAGAGTCAATGAGGGACTCTGCCTAACCTGGACTGGGATTTTATTCCATAGTGAAGGGAGCCTCTGGGTTATGAATCTGTCCCTCCAGCATGTCCTATTTATTTCAGTGCTGAGGTTCAAGTCTCTTGAGCATGTAGCTCGATGGGATTTGGATTTTTTGAGGTGCAGCATGTCCCTTAATTCCGGGTTGGACATGGCCTTATACGTCAGGCACAGGTCACCTCTGAGCAGGCGGTATGCCACTGAGTAGAGCTGGAGTTTCTTTAACCGGGCAGCATATGGCATCTGTTTGAGCCCTTTGATCCTCTTGGTGAGGTACTTTTGGGGTCTTTCCAGTTGCTGCAGGTGTTTGGTAAGGTACATACCAAAAGGGGCATTGTACTCGATTATGGGCCTGATGAGGGATGAGTAAAGAGGCACGATGACCTCCCCTTATCTAGATGTGAATCCCTTCATGATTAGGTGGGCTATATAAAATGTTTTTCTAACCACTTTGGCCACATTGTTGTCAAATGAGAGATTGCTATCAACTTGGGTCCCAAGGTCCCTAATGACTTCTTCTGTACTTAGTGGATTACCACCTATGTGGTAATTTGTGGGCACTTTGTTTTTGCCAAAGGGGATGACTATACACTTTTTGGCATTTAGCTTGAGGCCATGGCTCTGGCACAAGTTGTCTGTTTCTATGAGGCCCTTTTGGAGGATGCTTGTGTCGGCTGGAGAGTCGATTATGGCACCCAGTTTGCAGTCATCTGCGAACTTGGTCAGCCACAGTCCTTCCGTGTTGGCCTGTACCTCCGAGAAATATATACCAAACAAGAGAGATCCCAGGACTGAGCCTTGTGGGACACCACTTGTAACTGGTTTGGAGTCTGACATGGCTCCAGCAATTCTAACCATGTGGGTTCTGTCCTTGAGCCAGTTTGAAACCAATCAAGTGACATAGGGGTTTATATTTAAGCTGGTGAGCTTCTCTATAATGCCCGAGTGGGGTATTGTATCGAAGGCTTTTGCAAGGTCCAGATAGGCTGTGTGGACCACCTTCCCTTCGTCAATGGCCTTGGTGACTGTTTCAAAGAAGTCAACCAGGTTTAAGAGGCAGGATCTGCCCTTAACAAAGCCAAACTGGGTAGGATCCAGTGTCTGTATGTCCCCAATATCTTTATTTATGAGGTCCATAATGATCATTTCCATAGCTTTGCAGACCAAACTAGTCAGGCTTATGGGGCAATAGTTTCCAGGGTCCGTTGAGGCACCACCTTTGTGGAGAGGGACCACTGTTGCTGTACGCCACTCTTTGGGTACATATCCTGTAGTAAGGCTGAGACTGAACAGTAGTTTTATGTTTGGGTTTAGCTCTTCTTGGAGTTCATGTAGGACGCAGCCTGGGACACCGTCTGGTCCCATTGATGCTGTGTTTTTTGCTTTGGAGAGGGCGGCTCCCACCTGAGCATCTGAGATGTCAGGGGGCAGCACTCTGCTGGGATAGATATTCGCCCTTTTGGTGGGGAGGGGGGGAGAAGTTTGCGCTGAACCTGTCAGCTAGGATGTTGGCAATGTCTGTGGGATCAGTGTATTTTTTGTCATTTTGGACTAATTCTGAGCATATCTGTGAATTCCCACCCAGGTTCCTAACATAACTAAAGAAAGCCTTGTGATTATCTTTAGTGTCCTGTGCAATTTTTCTCTCGAAGCTGGCCTTTGACGAGTTTATGAGTGCCCTTAGTTTTTTTCTAATACTGATCAGAGATGCCTTCCCTTTTTGGGATTTTGCTCTATCATGTAGTAGCTTCCTCCTTCTATTGTATAGTTTGTTTATGGCTGGGGTCCACCAGACAGGTCGTCTGCCTTTGGAGGATTGGGTCTTGGTTTTATTTGGGATTGCATGATCCATGCATTCCTGAAGGTGTTCATAGAATGCATTTATAAAGGATTCTGCGGTCTGGGCGTATTTTCCACAGGCCGGGGCTTTGAAGGATTCCACCTCGGTTTTGAGGAGTGTGAAATTTGCTTTAGAGAAGTTTTTCACTGTGGTTTTCTGGGCAGGGGGTGGGGTCGGGATGTGAATATCCAGTGAGATCAGTTTATGGTCTGATCTTACCAGTGAGGGATACACTTCTGGTCTGGAGCATAGAGTCCCCATGTTGGTGATGATCAGGTCCAGTATGTTTTCCCCTCTTGTGGGAGTGGTAACAAGTTGTTCCATAGCATTTGAGTTTATGAATTCTAGGAACCTTTGGGCAAGGGTGTTGGAGCTAGAGTAATGCTCCCAATCTATGTTTGGGTAGTTGAAATCGCCCAATATAATGGTGTTCGGAGAGACTTTCATATTTTCCAGTGTTCTCAGGAAGGCCGAGTGGGGTTCCTGGGTTTGGGAGGGTGGTCTGTAGCAGGCTATAAACTGGAAGGCAGTTTTACCCACTGTTAGTTGCACATGGATAGTCTCTGATGCTTCGTGCTTTGCCACCAACCTGGAGGTGTGGGTATCTTTGATGAATATCGATACTCCCCCTTCTTTTGTGGTTCGGTCCAAGTTTTGGGGCCAAAAAGCATGGTATGAGGTATAACCTGGTAGTGCTGGGGTGTTCTCGGGAGTCCTGAACCAGGTTTCTGTTACTGCACAGATATCGATGTTCTCCATGCTAAGGAGAGTTTCGAGTGTGTGCATCTTGAGGTTTAGACTTCTAGCGTTGAGTAGCATTACTCTTAGTTTCTTATCCCTTGTGATACCTATGGAGGTGGGTTTGTCTTTTGAGCCTTGCCTAAAAAGGCACTATGGGGGTAGCAAGAGCCTTTGCCAATATCCGAAAGCCCAGGGGTGACAGGTGCAAGCCGTCCCTAGCAAAGCATCGTGGCTTGTCGTGCATATCATCCCACGCTGACAGGCATTGGATCCCCTTTGAATGACACCAATACTTAAGCCAATTGTTGAAATTGATCATCTTGTCTTCATATTGTGGCATCATTCTTGGTGAGGGTAAGATGCTACTCAAGGTCAGGGTCATACCAGCCTGGGCTACATGCTCAGAGAGCTCCTCTATGTCTCTTTTCATGTAGTCCAGGGAGGTACGTCTCAGGTCATTCACACCAGCATGGACAATGACTGAGTCATATTTGTACTTGCCTTGGAGTGACCTGAGTGCTTGTGTTATGTGGCGGATCCTAGCACCAGACAGGCTGCTCACCGTGACCTTCTCCTTGTTCAGCCTGGTGAGCGGGACGTCAGTGTGCCTGATGATAGAGTCACCTATTACAAGTGTATCAGGTGTGTTGTTTAGCCTTAAGGGCTGTGACTGTTCGGCACACTGGCTTTGTGAGATATGTGTTGCACGTGTTTTGTTTTGGGGTAGCGGTTGCTTGGGTGTCTGCTTTGGAGGTCTCTGCTGCTTAGGCAGATCTTTATTTAGAGCCTCTGAGTATGTTTTTGTGTGATTATGTGTTTGGTTTGCTGTCGTGGTAGGTCTATGTGAGACTGGAATTGTAGCGAATGTGGTTTCCTTCTCCTCCTGACTGGTTATGCCAGTACTGAGTTGAGAAAGCTTAGCCTCCAGTTTGGCTATATGGTTGCATCTCTCACATGTGTTGGAATTTGTTGGGAGGAGGAGAGGGTTGTCTGTGTACATGAGGCAGTGGTAACATTGCCTCAAGATTCAATATTCACCAGCTGGACCGGAGAGGAGATTGACAACTGACCTTTGGACATGCTAGAATAATATTGGGAATTCCTTTATAATTGAAAACAAGGGCCAATGGGGAGCGAGGGTGTAGTGCTTTTAATTTTTAGTGCTGACTTATAATTGCTTTAGTGAGCAAGTGCCAGGTAACAAGTGCAATGTGTTACAGGTAACTTAAATGCAAAAACGACAAACAGTAACTTTCTTTCAAGCGAAGCAAGGAAATAAGTACAGTAAGCAATGCAGATATCACTAGGGATCCACAGAAGCGCTGAGAAGCCACGTATTAGGTGGAATTAGCATTCCAGGGAAATAACAAGCATACAAACAAAGCTAGATTCAGCAGGCCTGGATCTAGTCTATGCTACAGCAAACAAGGTGTACCAATTTCAGTAAGATACAGTTCAAATATTCAGGCACTATAAACCTTTAACCAGAAATTCCCAGCTCAGAAAGGCAGAGTCCAGCCTCTCCTCCCACAAGAGTGCAGACCACGAACCTTCTTAATGTAAAATAACTGGCCTGAAGCCCAAGTGCTTAAACCAGAGCTAATACACTTTAAGAATAACAGACACTGAGCTCTCAATCAGCAGTTCCCAACTTAGAAGGATGAAAGCAACCTGTCCTGCCACCACAGTGCATGCCACAAACCTTCCTAATGTAGAACAACTGGTCTGAAGCCCAAGTGCTTAATCCAAAAGACTTAGAATGATAGCTACACTTTAACCAAGTTACTACCAAGCAGTAATAAATACAACTGAATACTTTAAATAATGCCTGGATTAGTGCTCAAGTTATACAAACAAAGCTAGATTCAGCAGGCCTGGCTCTAGTCTATGCTACAGCAAACAAGGTGTACCAATTTCAGTAAGAAGAAATTCAGATATGCATGCACTATAAGCCTTCAACCAGAAATTCCCAGCTCAGAAGGGCAGAGTCCAGCCTCTCCTCCCACAAGAGTGCAGACCACGAAACCCTCTTAATGTAAAATAACTGGCCTGAAAGCCCAAGTGCTTAAACCAGAATATACTTTTAGAATAACAGACACTGAGCCCTCAATCAGCAGTTCCCAACTTAGAGGGATGTAAGCTACCTGTTCTGCCACTACAGTGCAGACCACAAACCCTCTCAATGTAAAACAACTGGTCTGAAGCCCAAGTGTTTAAACTAAAAGGCTTAGAATGAGTTACACCAAGCAGTAATAAATACAATTGAGAACGTTTAAGATGACGCAAAAGCAAAATAAAGTAGGAAGAAACACAAGTACAGTAAAAGCAGAAGATTTTTTTTTTTTTTTTTTTTTAGAAAAGTAGCAAAAGCAGCAGTAAATACAATTCTCATGCAGTGCAAGCTGGCACACTTGAATATGTAGCAATATTAGTCCACAGACAGTTTGAAAAAATGTAATTAAATTAAAAAGGACTAAAAGCAAGTGCAGAAAGGGTTTATTAGGTAGAATGCGGTAAAGAGATGTCCTGGGGGAGTGTCTTAGATCAAATCTACAGTGGGGCGGGCACTGCAAAAGCCACCAAATTTAAACTACAACCAAGAATAGGGAGGGGGTGGGGGACCAGTTTCAACACAGATGTAAGGAATGTGCAAATTATAAAAAAATATATATACTGTTTTCTATAGATTTGCAGAGCAGTAAGACACAGATATCAAGCAGACAATTTAGCTCTATAATACAGAATAACACAGAAAATATACTCAGCTCTATAACTTGAAGATAGTTCTGTAAGGCTGTCTCTCAAACTAAGGTTCCAGTTTGAATACAGGTTGTTAATTAAAAGGAGACACAGCACTAGCTAAATTATATCAGCTGAAAGACAAGACAGGAAATGAGGGGGGGTGGTGGACCAGTTTCAACACAGATATAAGGAATGTGCAAATTATAAAAAATATATATACTGTTTTCTATAGATTTGCAGAGCAGTAAGACACAGATATCAAGCAGACAATTTAGCTCTATAATACAGAATAACACAGACAATATACTCAGCTCTATAACTTGAATATAGTTCTGTAAGGCTGTCTCTCAAACTAAGGTTCCAGTTTGAATACAGGTTGTTAATTAAAAGGAGACACAGCACTAGCTAAATTATATCAGCTGAAAGACAAGGCAGGAAATGAGGGGGGGGGGACCAGTTTCAACACAGATGTAAGGAATGTGCAAATTATAAAAAATATATATACTGTTTTCTATAGATTTGCAGAGCAGTAAGACACAGATATCAAGCAGACAATTTAGCTCTATAATACAGAATAACACAGAAAATATACTCAGCTCTATAACTTGAAGATAGTTCTGTAAGGCTGTCTCTCAAACTAAGGTTCCAGTTTGAATACAGGTTGTTAATTAAAAGGAGACACAGCACTAGCTAAATTATATCAGCTGAAAGACAAGGCAGGAAATGAGGGGGTGGGGGACAGTTTCAACACAGATATAAGGAATGTGCAAATTATAAAAAATATATATACTGTTTTCTATAGATTTGCAGAGCAGTAAGACACAGATATCAAGCAGACAATTTAGCTCTATAATACAGAATAACACAGAAAATATACTCAGCTCTATAACTTGAAGATAGTTCTGTAAGGCTGTCTCTCAAACTAAGGTTCCAGTTTGAATACAGGTTGTTAATTAAAAGGAGACACAGCACTAGCTAAATTATATCAGCTGAAAGACAAGGCAGGAAATGAGGGGGGGTGGGGGACCAGTTTCAACACAGATATAAGGAATGTGCAAATTATAAAAAATATATATACTGTTTTCTATAGATTTGCAGAGCAGTAAGACACAGATATCAAGCAGACAATTTAGCTCTATAATACAGAATAACACAGACAATATACTCAGCTCTATAACTTGAATATAGTTCTGTAAGGCTGTCTCTCAAACTAAGGTTCCAGTTTGAATACAGGTTGTTAATTAAAAGAAGACACAGCACTAGCTAAATTATATCAGCTGAAAGACAAGGCAGGAAATGAGGGGGGGGGACCAGTTTCAACACAGATGTAAGGAATGTGCAAATTATAAAAAAATATATATACTGTTTTCTATAGATTTGCAGAGCAGTAAGACACAGATATCAAGCAGACAATTTAGCTCTATAATACAGAATAACACAGAAAATATACTCAGCTCTATAACTTGAAGATAGTTCTGTAAGGCTGTCTCTCAAACTAAGGTTCCAGTTTGAATACAGGTTGTTAATTAAAAGGAGACACAGCACTAGCTAAATTATATCAGCTGAAAGACAAGGCAGGAAATGAGGGGGGGTGGGGGACCAGTTTCAACACAGATGTAAGGAATGTGCAAATTATAAAAAAATATATATACTGTTTTCTATAGATTTGCAGAGCAGTAAGACACAGATATCAAGCAGACAATTTAGCTCTATAATACAGAATAACACAGAAAATATACTCAGCTCTATAACTTGAAGATAGTTCTGTAAGGCTGTCTCTCAAACTAAGGTTCCAGTTTGAATACAGGTTGTTTCATTGTTTTGACATTTCAGCATTTTGGTCTTCAGAATTATGGAAATTCGATATTTAAAAGTAGGTCCGTTAAGATTTCCACTGTGGTGCATGTGAGTTATACACATTTTGTTAGCCTGTGGACTTGCATAGCTGGCTGTTCAATTGTATCAAAGGACAACATTTTATGAGTTTACTGTTGTGACACATGCAACTTTGCATTGTTATTTGTATCCATATTTATGTTGGACAAACAACTTTCAACATAGCTGGGATTTCATGGCAGTATTACAGTTCTAGGATTCTTGTGCTGCAAATACTCCTCTAGTACATGCAGTTAGTACTGACTTGTGCAGAAAAGCTACATTGATAGAGTGTGATTGGAATCTGGGACTGTGTGTGTACAAAATGATGTGGCTGGAAAAGAATGGCTTGCCAAGTAATATTGATACTGGACAGTTCACAGTTGTGTGAACATTAATATAGGTACCTCCTTTTCATTACTCTGACAAATTAGTATTGAATACATTAACATTACAAGTCCTTTCTTACTTCACACCTTGATTTCTGTTATTTATGGCATGCTCCATTACTATCTCTTGTGGCAGATGAGGTCAGTACACAGCTGTGTACAGTTTCAGCATGCAGGGGGTTGAATCTGGTAACATCTGTCTGTCAGATAACTGTGGCTTAGCTAAAGAAAGTAGTTATAGCACACTCAGAGGACCATATTTTAAGGTCTCACACTCCAAGTTAGGGGATCCATGCCCATTGTAACAGGAGGCTGATGTAATCCTTTCAAGGGTGTTCTTAAGGGCACAGCCAATATGCCTATTTTTGTGGCTTCGGGGATTAATACACACCTCTCTCAGATCTGACCTGGCTTGTGTTTGAGTCTGGAAAAATGCAAATGTTGAGTATGTCAGTGATTTTTGACAGGTATTACTTATTTTCCAAATGGTAATGCTCTGTATTGCATGTCTTTCTACAAACATTTATGTGTTGCTATAACTCTTTTGTTCAGACTGTAGAACAATAGGACATGAGGGCTTACATAATATGCTTTACTATATAGCATGATGCAAGATCATCAGAAACTATGAATGGGTCTGTTTTATGAGTCTCTCTTGTGTGTTTGTGTTGTTTTCTTGATTATATGGTAGTATTTGCTGTAATTCATTGTCAGCATGCTCAGTATAGATGCACGCTGTTAGAAAATAGATGTTTCAGTAATGAATGTTATGAGACATTTGTTGTCATGTGTTGCTCTTTGTCAGGACTTAATTAGCCTCTGTAATGTTGGGTTTGCCATAATCCACACAATGGAGTTAATGATCCACAGGCAGAAGATTAACAACATTGGCCACAGGCCAGTGTACATTTGATGTATCTGCAATTAAATCTGCAACAGATCATGTATTAATACATGTTAATGCTTCACCTGGGTGTGTTGTATTTTACTGTAGCGTTATACATTTATTTTTTTACTATTTTTACCAAGGCTTACTTCAGGTCTATATATATCAAGAAAAATATACTACCTTCACATCTGTAGTTTAATATATTTTATTCTAGTCAGCATGTCTAGCATGGCAATTACACCAGGAAGTACACCCTTCATTTAAATGATTACAGAAGCAAATATGCATCGTAGTCAGAAATAATTGTAGCCTGACATTTGTTATATTTGGCCATTAGCTGATGTATTAATGGCATACTGCTTTCATGGACTTTCATTCTGCCTGTGTCTTGTGTGGGCTACCTATTCATTTGTAATATACGCAGAACTATATCCGAGGCATATTGGTGTACATCGTGACATTCAAAAACACAACCCATTTGTCAGAGGATGGACTGCACTTGACTTGTACCTTGATTCATGTGCATTATTGTATATGCCGCGTTAGCATGACTCAGTTTTGCATATATGTATGTATGTCACATCTGCTATAGTTAAAGAAATGGTAATATATATATATATATATATAATCAGATCACTATTCTGCGTATGTCCTGGATGTGTGACACCTCCTGTTATATGTCATGTACCACTGTATTTTTGCTATGTATATACATACATACATACGTACACAGCATGCATGAAAAGTCACCAACTTTCAACCATTCTCAAAATACAGGTTGCTTAACAAATGCTTCTTTTCATCACTTAATAACATTATTGGTGTGACTGCATAGGTGATAATGATTCTTCTAAATATTTCCAAATTGTCACAGGTGTGTCCGCTGCACTAAAAAAGTCAGTATAGTTTCCTTCATACACATATGGCATTGACAGCCTTACAGTTCTTTAACCTGTATGTGTGTCCTAACATCTGTCATGTGGATGTTATTTATTACCTTTGATCATTCTCACAGCACACATTCCAATGACAGAGTACATCACTACACTAGCCATACATGTGTAGCTAGGCATTCTCAATACAATCATCTGAGTAACCTGTGGTGGCTGGTGACTTCAAATCAAAGGGGGCCTGCAGGAGACAGTTGAATGAGTGGGGCCAATGGGAAGGGATGTGATCAACTAGAAAGGGGTGGAGCTATGCTCAAAACCACAAAAACTGGGACTTTAATTAAATGCGTTGCCCTGGGTGCCAAACCATCATTATGAGATTCCAATCAAGACAAAATGAAGTGTAGAAGCAAAAAATATTTCAGTGCATTGGCTATGTGACAGCTTACTTATTATCTAGATGGAAACAAAAAGGTTGTGAGGCATGGAAAAATAAATTACTTTTTAAATAAATTATTGGAATGTCAGTCAAAATCAAGTATAAAAAAACAAGCAGCACTCATCTCAAACCACTTCTCCTTGCACTGCAGTTCTAATTATAATTTATATTCAGCTTTATAAAAATACCAAGTAACATGCTGAAAGTAGCAATCTCTGTGATGCCCCCATTTGTAAAAATGTTTATCCAAAAAAGACCTGCCACCTGACAACAACTACCTACTTGTTTCATGGGGAAAACTGATCAAAGCAAAAAATGAACAGCAAAGAAACAAGCTCAAGATAAATTGCTTAAAGGATTACTGCACAGGTTATGGACCACACAATAGATTGCATTCTATTAGTTTATGGGTAAAGCCTGCAAAGATGTTTGCAAATCTCCAACAAATGTAATGAGCTTTTGAAAATACTGTAATCCTGTCCTTTATTACAAATACTGCCATATACATTTCAATACCTAAGGCTTATACATTCTTTAGTTGTGTAAATATTCTCTGCATGGCAACAACAAAAACGCTTTCAATGTTGGTAATTCTTTAACAGTATGCTTATTAAAGCTTACTTGCATCTTGCAATCTCAGACAAGCTTACCTGATGGTCATAAAAGCATTGCTACTTAAACACAGAGCAACAGGGACTGCCACAACATGCATTTTCTGAATAATAAGAAGCATAAATCAACAGTATAAAAATATGACGGAAATCCAGAACATTCTGCAAGATCCAGGACAGATGAAAGGCCATTGTAGTACTTGTGTCTACCTTGGATGGGGTTTACTCTGCACACTTACACTGTATAACTGCTCCTTGCCTTGCTTGGACACATCTAGAGTCACTACATGGGGGAGTGGGGTGCAATAAGTATGTCACAATTTGAAATGTCTCTGGCTGATGGTGATGGCCCTGACACATTTTTCATACCTCTCAACCTCAGAGCAAGAAATCTGGACAAAGCCATAAATAGAAGTGGGACAAAGGCCCAAAAATAAGGACATTTTTTAAATATTGCTCTTATAAACTTAGAAAGATAATAGAATAGTCGGTCTTGCATTAGTATGAATTTTCTAAACGGTATAAAATCTGAAATTCAAATGTCTGTCATTATTTTCTAACTTCAATCTTTAATGATTTGCCACTAATTTGCCAGTAAACCACACTTTTATGAAAAATGGACCAAAAATATTATGCAAAATTATAAAATACCCTCACAATACAGCTGTTGGAGAGGAAGAAATGGAAACAGAAGATCCGCTGTGGCGACCCCTAACGGGAACAGCCGAAAGAAGATGATGACAGCTGGGAACCTGCCAAAGAAGAGATAAGTTTTTAATATTAGTAATATTAAGTTGAGCAGCTGACAAAATAAGAAAATCTACATGTATTTCTGAAATAAAAGTAATCTATAACTCTAATCATTACAATTATTTATTAATTATAAACCCTCCACATTTTCTTCCAAAATTGTCATTTTGCAAAAGGATTATTAGGGGGAGATCAACATTTTGAGCCAAAGTTGGGGACAGTGAGAGGTTTGGATATACCTAATTCTATAAAGCAATTTATTTGCATGTACCTCTCAACCTCTTAATGCAGGAAATCTGGTCAAGACCAAATATATTGGGGGAACATACAGACATTACTAAAAATTGCTCTTGTCTAAACTTAGACAGTTGACAGAATAACAGGTCTTGCTTTAGCATGCATTTTTCTGAAGGGTATAAAGTCTGAACCTCAATGTCTGCCATTTAGTGACTTCATTTCTAAACGATTTGCAAGAAAACCACACATTTTATGAGGAACAAACCAAAAATAAGAAGCAAAAATCTATTCATTCTGTGTAAATCTGGACAGTGGAGAGGTATAGTTCAGCTGGAGCTGTCTTTAAGTTTGCCACCCTTCCCCCCTCACAAAATCATGGTCGAATGGGGCCTCCCCTCTGCAGCCCTTCCAATGTCCCATTACTTGGCTATTTCACCCCATTTACCATAAACACTGTAATATGCATACTGCTTTACTTCTACAATGATTTGGATTTCATTTAAAAGTGTTATTTACATTTTACAGCACAAATACTAATAGACATGTGCTAAACAAAGCAACTCAGTCTCACAATGAAAATAGACTTAGCATTAAAACTTCTCTGCCCTTGAAACTCAAATTCGTTGAAACAGCATTGAAATCCACATTCAAAGAAAATACATCTGGCCAGTGGCAGATAAAGAATAACTATGGGCTGTTTTCAAATCATAGATCCCTTGCACATGAAACATACATGTGTTCTTCGATACACCTTCCTGATTGTATTAAATTATATTCCTTGTATAGTACAGTACAGTTGTTAGAGGGTGTTTTAAATTTGTTTTGAACATTTTTCCAGTAAACAATGAAACAAATTGCATGCATCAATAATGACAAAACTGACCAATTAAGAACATTTCCATTGTAGAAGTCTACTCAAAATTCTACAATCCACCAGTATCAGTAAATATGCACAATCTCTGCAGAAGTAAAAGTCATCTAAATAATTCCACATTAAAGAGATCTGTAACTAATGAAGAGGTTGCTGCTAGTAAATAACGTTATATTTCATTGTTTCATCTAGAAATAAAGTGCCTGTTGCCCATGAGGAATACATTACCCCTGCTAATTAAAAAAATGATAAGCTAGTAATATTGCAATAGGGAATGGATGGTAAACTGATAACAGGTTGATAGTTACTAGGCATCTCCACCAAATAGGACATTCTCAGGACTGCAGGATCCACCCCCTTTAAAAGTACAACACAGTACAGTATTAGCAGTGCATCTACACACGGTGGGAGTAGAACCCACAGCCTTCTGCATCAAAAGCATCTACACTACCTGTTGTGCTATTAATAATGCAAGCTGATTAAGCAGCACTAAACTTTTCTTCCCCTGAAGCTCTTAGCTCCTTGTAAAATCCACTCAACACTCAACTGTATCTTTGAACTTTGCAGCACATGAGCAGAATAAATCTGGAAAAAGCCAACATTTATTGTGGGGGACAAAAGCCCAAAAACCAGGGACACATTTTAAACATTGCTCATATAACCTTGGAAAGTTGCTAGAATAAAATGCTTTGCTAAAACCATGCACTGTACTGCCAAGTCTTGAACCCAGAGCACTACCATCAGAGGAACATACCACTATACCAACTCAGCTGTTTCTTGAAAGACAGGAAGAGTGAAACTTAAATGGCTATCATTTAGTGAATTCAGTTCTCACTATAGCTCTCAACCTCTTAGCATAAAACAAAACAGTACAAAGCCAATAATGGTGGAATATAGCCCCAAAAATAGGGAAAAATTTCAAATACTGATCTTATAAACTTAGAAAATTGCTAGAATAAAATGTTTCATGTTACCATGTACTAGAATAGGAAGTCTGAAATTCAAACGGCTATCATTACTTAGTGAATTCAAAATTTAGAAAACCACAGAGTTTATAAGGAAGAGAACAAAAATATGAGACAAAAATCTGAATGCTTTTTACAAGTGGTGATGGGTAGGGAATTCAGGCTCTTGCTATGTGCACCCAACATTGAGAGTTTGAGCCTGAGTTACTCTCTAGTCACCAGTTACACTTAAGTGGGGCATTTCACACCCATACATACATGCACATGCACTCTGCTGGAATACATAAAAGGATAGCCAGTTTCCTGTTTCTTGGTGCCGGATCAACCAGGCTGCAGTCCTTTCCAGTCTATGTGGTTACAACTGCATAGCCTCCTGGGGCATCTGTAGACTGCTGCCTTTTTTCTGAATTTGGACTGGTTAAACATCAGTTCAGATTAAATTTTCTACGCACACATGCATGGAGTTCCAGGATTTTTTATTTTTTTTTTTGTTTGTTTTATTGCTTGGGGGGGGGGGCTGCAATCCTGCAGTCCAATATCATGAGCAGCTGCTGTGAGTAACACAAATATTACTGAGGGTGCCACTGAACATGCATAGTGATAACTGTACATTTATGTTTTTCGACTGTTATTATATTACTGTTTATCATTTACATTAATATACAACACATGCTTAGCTAATATATGTTTAAAGGTACAATATCCTCTTTGTATGATTACAAGTGACAACAATGACTGGAAAATACATATCCCTTTCTAATGTACATGAAACAACATTTATAGGATTCATTTATTTTTGTTTATACATGATGAAGAGAATACAGCAGTGCTGTCAGTTACCACTGATAACTCTCTGTATATACATCTGATATGCAATAAGTGCAATATATGCAAATATCTCCTAATGCAGCTACTGTCCTTGCTGGGCCTATATTATCTTGCCAAAAGCTGTTTACAGAGAATATGGCATCACTGAACAATAAACCGTGAAATCCCACTAATGTGAATGCACAGGTCACCGATTTTTTTCCTAGGAAAAAAAATCAGTGTACCAACCAAACACAACAGACCACCTAAATCATTGCAAAGTGGTGGGCTTCACCCCCCACACCCCTTAACTAAATATACCAACTCCAAGATTGCACTACATTGGGGTAAAGGGCAATTTCATGGCAATGGGCAAGCGATTTTTTTTCCCTAGGAAAAAAAATGGTAACCTAGCCCTACGAATTAGTGGGATTTCACGGTTTATTGTTCGATGTTGCCATATTTGCTGTAAACAGCTTTTGGCAAGATAATATAGACCCATCCTTGCTAGCTGTTATGTCACCTCAACTCTTTATCAACATTTGTCTCATTTATTCCCCTTTGCTACTCTGTTGCATTTTGTCTCTCTCATCATTTGTTAGCATGTTAATTTTTAGTTATGTACATGGGTCAGTAAAGAGTACAGGATAACTTTTTATTAAATCAGTATAAATTATTTACAGTGAAAATATTGTTTGTGAAATAAACACATTCTTATTTTGTGAGTGCATTTTCCACATTTAGCCTCCCATGCTTCTTGTTTGTGCATCGAGCACAGTATATCTGAGTATAGTTTCCCCTGTTTACTTCCCCTGCCTCTTTTTTCATTAGATTTTCCTTTGTCTTGTAACATGCTGTCGGCATGCACTCACTCAATATAAACTGCCATATGCCTATATTGTGTGTTAGGCCATCTGTGCACCTTGTCATGGCCACTTATACTTTTGCTGGTCATGAATAGGAGCTGCTAAATGTGTAAACTTGTTCAACCGATATGAGCCTAAGCATAACTGAAGTAAGATGGTATATGATTGCATTTCTGCCTGCATGTCAGAGTGGGGAACAAACCTTACCTTTTCACATACCAAAAATAAATGGTAGCTTATAGCACTGCTGATTTAGTATTCACAGCTACTGAATTACTATAACCCTGTCTTTGTGCCTAAATGAAAGAAGAAACAAATGTTCATAAGTTTCATATTCATACCAAAGTGCCATATACATTTTGAAGCAATTACTAAAAATTCAGAACAGACGCCCTTCAATAACACCCCATAAAAGTAGTTTGCCTAGTACATGTCCAGCAAATGCAAGAATTATCCTTTAGTTTAGTTATATTTTCTTCGTATGGTAAGAGTTTATGTAAATTAGTTATCTGTTATTGTGATATTGCTGAGATGAGATGTTACATGAGTCAAAGTTTGTGTGTGTGTGTGTGTATGTGTGTGTGTGTGTGTGTGTGTGTGTGTGTGTGTGTGTGTGTGTGTGTGTGTGTGTGTGTGCGTATGCGTGTGTGTGTGTGTGTAGCTTACTTAAAACTCATACCCAGCTTATATGAACTCCTCATGATCTCAGTGTTTCTGCTGTGGGTGGTGTAAAGATATAATCAAGAGAGGGAAGTTTTCAAATTTCCAATTCAGAATGCATAAACAGCAACGTAAGTAACCTCATTATATATATCTATACTCAGTATGCCTCTGTTATCTGGCCTAAGAGAGACCAAAGTCTTATTTATGAGAAACAGCATAGGCCTATAAATATGCATGCACATATAAAAATGAGAAGTAATTCCCACTGATTCATTCATGCAGTCTGTGAATTTTCCATTTCTGAGGCAGTCTGTATCAGGCTACAGAAATAGTGAGAATGTTTCATTTTAATTCTGTTTGTCATCATTTAAACACAATTTTGTATATGCTTCTTGAATTGCAGTAATTACTTTAAGATAGCCAGATAATTTGAATTGTGCAAAAGCACTGAATACATTAATGTTAACATCATTATTGCTTTATGCATTATTCTGAACACTTAGAAAAAAGAAAAAAATGTATTTAGCTACAATAGCCTGACAACCTATAATGACATACTCCAGAAATTTAACAACGATGTTATACTGCCATAAAAGTTAAAAATGTTTAAAGAGACTTAGTAAACCTGACGTAAGGGGGTTGAATAAAACTGTTTTTACAAATCTCAGCACATGCTTATACATGTCACTGGATTAATATCTAATAGTTATACTTTATTTTTATGGATATTTCTCTTTCTCCTGTTTTATTGTCTTGAACTGTAGTATCATGTCACCTGTTACCAATATTTGTGTATGCTACATGTATGTTTATGTACAAGCCATGTTAAAACTAATATACACCAAGGTCTTCCATTACATCAGGTCACCAGTCCTACAGCAAGATATAGCATCACAAAGTGAGTTTCCCAAATATACTGTTACACCAATGTGATCTGCACAACTTTGCATATGACTAGTAGACTAAAGAAGACCCCCTGCTCCCTTTTTGAGGTAGGGTATCCATTGGTGAATGCTATTTTCTTATCATCTAAACAACACCAAGGGTCATCAACCTGTGCTTAGTTAAACAACACCAAGGGTCATCAACCTGTGCTTAGTTAAACAACGCAAGGGTCATCAACCTGTGCTTAGTTGATCTAAATCCTTATTAATGATATTTAATTTGTATGGCTTCTACAAATAGTTTTTTTTTTCTTTAAGGCCTTTGTGTTTAGTATACTTCACTGTGAAAGCATGTGGTCAAAACTATACTTAGAAAGCTAATCTCTTATTTGAAGGAGATGGTCTTGCTGCAAGTTACTTTAATCTAATTGGTCATTATGAAATAGCAGCATCAGGTGCCAGAAAATTCTCCCTGTGGATATTTTACTTTAGTTATCTGTTAAAATCTCTTAAAATGGAGACATGTTTTTGCCCCTTAGGCTAATAAAAGTGGAACCCATTTCCTTTTTCCCATATGACTATTATCCTGATTTTTCATGTAGACATTGACCATTTGCTGAATGCATTACCAAATGCCAAAACAATACTATTGGACGTGCATAGTTCTGATAATTTGTTGATTTTTCATAAAAATCAATGTTGTTCTTCCTTCTTTCAAAAAAATGAGCAATAAAAGTGCACACATTTTAGTCCGGTTCTATGACATTAAGGGATAGAGCTCTGACAATGGCCCAGATGACTTGGGTTCAACAGAACTTCAGACACTGGAAAAGCTAGGCAGTGGTGTTTGAGGGAAGCAGCTAACAATGCCTCATTCGTCCCTGTGGGTGGCAGTAGTTTCAGTTGGCCAGTCAGCACCCATGCAAGCAGACGCTTCCACTGTATTGAAAATGTCCAGATGTAGGGTCATCTCAAGCCACTAATGGAAGCTGTCATTAGTATGAGAGTGTTGTATGCACATGTACAGGAAGGGAATAGGAGACCCTGTGATGAGATAACTTCCTAACTTTCAATTGACTCTTTGAACATCAAGCAGGATGCAAAATCTGTCAAGCAGTCTCAGTGAATCTTTGAGTTATCACCTGCAGAATGTCAATGATAAACAGATAAGCAGCACTGAACCAAGCAAACCAGCAACACAAGAGTCCATCTACTCCTTCAGTTCATTCTAGCCCTGCTGCAGGAGTCCCAGCTACAACAAGTAAAAGTTACCATCCCGCAAAGTAAAAGTGTCAAGCTAAGAACAATTCTAAGTACCCACAATATCTATGAAAAAAAATCTAAGTAACCTAAGTAACCACAGTATGTAAAATTCAAAGTATCGCTATAGCACTCATAATATTGAATAGGTCCATGGCTCTAAAATGTAACAACAGCTTCATTAAAAAACAAAAAGTGCAATTATGTTGCAAGGGATCCAAGCCACATCCAACAACATCATCTATACCTTGTAACAAAACTACTTGATTGTTGAGAAGTCCACTGAGAGTTATTGCTAAAGTTTTTCTTAACCCACACAAACATACATACCTGTCTTCTGATGCTACCTTGCTGTGTATTAGATTACTACATTTTTACCATCAAAATTCTATAGACAACATCTTAAACATTTGCAAGTAGGATGTTTAACAGGTTTTGCTCATCTATATGCTGTTCGACATTGGAGGAGTCAATTGAAAGTTAGGAAGCCTGATGAGACAGGTGCTGACATCATCCAAGGTTAGGAACTCACTGGGAAAGACCTCATTGCCAGAATGCTGCTGATGACAAAACTCCTCCACTGGCTGCTTGAATGGTTGCCCCTCTAGTTGACTCTTACCTCCATGTTGGAGGTATTGAGTATTTGAGAACAAATGGCTGTAAGATCAATAGGAGGAACATCAATGGTGAAATGATAAAGAGACAAAAACATGCAGAAAAAATCTACAACTTTAAAAAAAAATTAAAACTGTATTGACATAGTATGGCAAACCCCTTTGGAAACAAAGGGGATTATGCAGGCAGATAATTATAAAAGAGAAACTCCCTTCTCATTTTTATGAAAGATACATCCTTACTAGTACAACCTTCTCTTAAAAAGGGAAAATAAATTAGGTGATTCATCAGTAACAAACAATGACTCTTCTTATGAAAACATATAAATTAACCAATCCCTGGAAGCAATTTTAAGTGTATGTATATTTGTGAGTGAGGAGGCAGAATGGAGGAAAACATTTTGCACTAAAAGATGTGACAGGTATGTGAGTTCAAAATTTGAATAAGAAGATAAGAGGTTTCGTGACTTAAAAGAAAACAAGACTACAGATGAAAAATTAAATTGGATATGAACAAAATAAACATTAAATTTAAATAAATTCTCCACTGAAAATAAAGGTTACTACTATATTAAAACATTTAATTTAACCCTGAGAAGGAAAGTAGACAGTCCAAAGAAATTCAGATCAAGTCTAGTCAGTAACAGCTTCACTACAATATATGGCTATACTCACACAATGCTTCATTGAAGTGTGTGTATTGACCCATTTCAACAATGTACTCACTATGTGTATTTTTTTGACTGCAGCGTAACTGTTGTGTAATTCTCTTTTATTTAATTGTGTCTGATGCATATAAAATACACAGTCCCCAGGATTCAACAAAGTTCGTGTAGGCTCCATATCCAGCCTACATGGAATGTATCCATGTGCATGGCCACGATCTTCCCTTGGCAGTGCACCATGCATATTAATGCTGCGGCGCGGGTCTATGCTATAATCTTGAAGTTTTAAAACTTTGAATCACTAAATATTGAACTTAAGTGATCGAAGTCTTAAACCATTGGTACCAAAAAAAAAAAGTACTAAATTAAAACAAAGAAAACTAAATAGTGTGTAGGCAGGAGGACAAGCCCCGCTGTACCCCCCCACCCCCTACTTAAATATACCAACTCTGAGAATGCACTACATTGAAGTAAACGGAAATCTCCCCCTATGGAGATTTTCCTTTTAAACATTCGATGTAGTGCGCTTTCGGTATTCTCGTGTCGACAATATCATATTCAATATTGTCAGACTTTGAGATTTTAATATAGACCCATGTTGTGCACCTAAGGGAGGTTCACAGGACATGGATATTGAATCTGTGTAACACTGATGGCACACCAACATAATTGTCAGCCAGATAACTTAATCAAAATGTGTATAAGAAATAATGCCGGAGCTGTGTATGCAATTATTTCACCAATTTATATGTATTCTTTTTTTTTTACTTTTATGTGCATGTTTGTGTGATGCACCGTGTGATTTAGGTATGCTTAGCTCTGCACAACTACATATCAGACATGTGCCAGACATCTAAAAACTGAAACTGGACACATTCAATCGTTTATTTCTCTTTATGTACATGATTGCTTGATGCACTATGTGATTTAGCTGTGCTTAGCTCTGCAAAACCACACATCATACATGCACCAGACATCTAAAAATACAAAGCTGATGCTTTCAATTATCGTAGCTGTGCTGTACTTAGCACTGCCCAAACCCATGCAGTAAGGCTGTGCTACAATTACAGTAGCACCTTTGCAGTATATGTGAAGATACATGAGTTCCCTCCAGTACTTTTGTGGTGAGATAGGTTGAGTGATGACCTATAGTGTACTAAGTCCTGGACACTGAAACCTCTGTACACCTTAAATTCAATTATTGATTTATTTGGAAAAGCTGAGGGATGCTAAGCACCACTTAAACATGGTTAACAGTCTTTACTTGTTTGTGCATTGCTAAGCATCACTTAAACAGGGGTTTCCCATGTTTGCATGATGCTAAGCAACCCGGCACATTTTTGAGAGTGTCAGGATAACGCATAATGGTGGGAATGCATCCTATTTAAAGGGCAATTGGTGGGAATTGCACAGTATTCCTTTTAGCCTGATCTTGAGTGTGGATATGGCTGTCATGAGGGAAGGAGTGTACTTTTGGGAACAGCATTGTGGTGTTCAGGAGTCTAGGATTTTTATTGGACTCCTGGTACAGCACCATGGACTCCAACTGTTGCAGGAGAACTATCTTGGTTCAGAATGCAAGTCTGTGGCCTGGGATAGTTTGGTTAGGGACCTTACCTGTGCAGCTGGTATCCCCCTCACTGGGGAGCAGTGTCATCACCATTTTGATGACCTCCATTGATGGAAAAGGGGTACTTTGGATCAGTGGATCCAAGAGGCACAGGCGGGGAACACCCCACAGATATGTAAGTATATTTTCTAGTAATTTATAAATATACAAGCTGAATCTGTGCAAAACATGTATGCATAATGGTTTCCTTCTCTAACCACAGCTGCAGAATAGAGGGCTTGTAATGTGCGGTCCCATGCAAAGAGTTTGGCCAAGATGATGCAAGTGTGTGGTATGTAATAAAATCAATAAAGTAATAAATGAATGCGTAACTTAATAATAAAATAAAAAATGCAGTTATTGCATTCTTAACAGTCATGTATGAAATACCTGAGACATCATAGACTTTCATTAATGTGTCAGTGCATATCTGAACTGTAAAAGCAAGTAAGCATGCAGTACTGTGTAGCATTGCTTCCAACCATTACGTAATGTTGTTGAATACCCAGATTAATAGTCAATGTTGTGGTATGCTCATTGTCAGACATATGCTGTTGATTGCAGTAAATAACTGATTAGGGTAAACATGTATGTTAACAAAAGTGCTAGGCAGCTATCCATGTGTGTAATTGCAAGATTTGAAACATGAATCAATAAGGGGACAGTCCTGTGATAATGCTGTATTTCAAATACAATGTTCAGTATTACTGCAGTCACTGCGTGTGGGCTCTAATCCCACACCATCCAACTGAAAAAGTGTGCTGTTTTCAATACTGTTTTAGTATTTCATCAATAAAACATAACAATATTTGCATTCTTTAAATTACTAGTCTGCCACCAGGACACAAGTGCTCTTCAGCAATTGAATTCAGCTTGCTGAGCACACACAAGCAACTGTACAGTCTGCAGCTACCACTCCACCCATACAGTATAAGAAGGAATCAGTACTGCAGAACTAAACAAGGATATACATTTTGAGCCTCAAGAGCAGGAGCATACTCAAGCAACTCTGCAGTCTGCGGCTACCACCCCACCCATACAGTATAGGAAGGAATCAGTACTGCAGAACTAAACAAGGATATACATTTTGAGCCTCAAGAGCAGGGTCCATCAACCCAGCCATTCTACTTGTATGTGTTATGAGAGTGAAGCTATACCATTAGCAGTGTTTCTCAGTAGTTCTCAGCATTCTAATACAACTGACTGTTGTAGCCTTATGTCCCCCCCCCGCCAGCTAGTGCAGTAATCCGAACTGTCCAATAGACAGTATACATTTAATTCAGATCCCTGTGATTAAATTAACCATCAAGCAGCCCTCTCAGTGCTTTCTGCCTTGGTTTGTATCACTTGAGCCCCATCTGTTTATTTGCATCTCTATACAATACATTCCCCTACATTGCTAATGTATCTTCCTACTCTAATCTGTGCACAAACTGGCTACTAATAAGCATGTCAATGTGAAGACATACTCCCAACCATAATAAACTTTGCTGTCTCGTTTCTCCTTCACTTTACAGGTAGAGTTTGAATTATTACTCATCCCCTCTGAGGTCTTCACTGATAGATTTCCACTGATTGCCTTGCTGGTTTCGCTGGTTTCTTTGCATTCCACCTGGTTTATACCCCTTGTGCTACCCCTCTCTCAATTCTAAGTCTATATTAGAATCCTGCTGAGCATGGAGCCATCTTTAAATTACTAGTCTCCCACCAGGACACATGTGCTCTTCAGCAATTGAATTCTGCTTGCTAGTTAGCCATTAGACCTCAGGAATTTTTTTAAAGTGTTCAGATTTGTAAAGTCACACTTACTTTTTGCTGCCCATTACTCTTTTCTTGGTGGGGTCTGCCCCACTCCGTTCATCTTCACTAACATTCAGGCTCTCTCCGCTCCCCTGCCCTGCTGCCAGTATCTCTATATTTATAGTAATAGCAACCACACCCACAGCTGAACCTCACATCACCTCCACCAATCACAGCTCCTCAATTCAGATCACATAACACCACACCCACTTGCTCCACCACAAAGTACTTCCAACCACTCTCATTCCCAATAAGCATTATTACATCACCTCACACTACTTACTCATCCACATATAGTGCAACCCTATAATCCCTATCCACACCTCCACCTAGAACCAACTTAAACTTTATAACGATGAATATCACACGACTAAGTCTAGTTTGTCTTCTCATAATTCTTTATAACTCCACAAGTTATCACTCTAGCAATATCACTAAACTTAGCAGCCCAACACTATATTATGCACTGTTATATACAGACAACGCACATTATAATAATATCTGCCCACAATTGTTCAAGAACTACATAACAGATCAATTCAGAACTAAACACATATGCTCTCATTCCTACTCCAAAAAAAAACACAATACTTTCTCACACTCATCACCAAACTCCAACATCTGTATCACCATTGTAACACCAGGCTTACCATTAAGTGGGGTCATCCACCCCAACCCAGGCCCAAATCCATCTTGTCCAACACAAACTGCTCCAACATAAATGTCAGAACATAACAACCCCATTATCTTCATCCCTGGGCAAATCAACAACAGCAGCAAAACCAACCATCTTTTAATGCTAAATATTAATATTAGAAGTATCAGAAATAAAACACTTGAACTCCAGGCCACAATAGCACACTACTCCCCAGACATAGTAGCTTTAACAGAAACCTGGCTAAATAAATACATAGCTAAGTCAGAAGTTCTCCCTACTGGCTACAATATCATTAGACAAGGGAGAACACTTCGTAAAGGGGGTGGAACTGCCTTACTGTATAAGTCCAACTTTACTGTACGTCAATTACCAAACTCCTACCCCTCTCCCAATAATTGGGACATACTTATCTCACAACTTTAACTTTACCATAAAAAGGTCATCACCACAATTGTGATCTATATTCCACCTGGTAATACATCTGCTAGCCTTGAAGACTTCTTATCCTGGTGTTTTTCCACATACTCACAAGAAACCCTTATTCTGGGGGATGTCAACCTAGATTGGTTCACCTGTATATCAGAACCACCAATGAACCTAATAAATCTCCATGGCTACCAGCAGCTAGTCCAAATTCCAACTAGATGTGATAAAAAAATCTAAAAGGGAATCCATCCTTGACTGTGTCCTAACTAACAACCCCACATTGTACCCCCACACGAGCAGTCTCCCAGACACCTTAAATAACAACAACATAATATACCATATACATAGTAGAACAAGCATATGCAAAACCACTAACAATAAATCCACTAGAAACACAAAAAATGTCTCTCCTGAGGTCCTCAGTACTTTACTCTGTAACTGTGACTGGACCCCCCTAAAAACCCTCCCACTTGACCAGGCTGTAGCATATTTCAACAAAACATTTCTACAACACCTAGACACTGTCAATCCACTGTGCAAAATCAAGGTTAAAACCTCTACAAACCGAGGCCCAGTAAAGAAACCAAACAAATCCTCAAGTCCAGAGATATTGCCTGGCTTTACTATAAAAAAAAAAAAGAAACACAAAGCCTAACTAAGCACGAAGAACTGCACCACCATGCAAAAAATGCATTAGGCTGGACAAAAAAATCCTACTATATGACCTTACACACTAAATACCAACACAACCCCCCCCCCCAAAAAAAGATTTTGGAAAAATGTAAACCAGCTACTAAAACCCACCCAAAAGGCTACCCCCAAACGAACCACCCCTGACACTAAAGTTCCCATCGAAACACAATTCAACTCCCACTTTGTGAACTCAATTCTATCCTTAGTATCACAGGACAGTTCCAACCTCACTATCCCCCCAATACAAATAACACTAATACAAGCTTTACCCTCAAAACAGTTTCCATCACTTCTATCAAAAGCATGCTCTCCAAACTAAAAACCTCATCAATAGCAGCTGACCTACTCCCCAGCTATTTTTTGAAACTCACAGAAGATGCTATTGCTATCCCAATCTCCACTCTCATAAACGGATCAATTGTTGAAAACTATGTGCCCAAACTCTGTAAAATATCCTATGTTACACCCATACATAAAGGAGGGACCTCCACTGAAATTAATAACTACAGACCCATTGCTTTACTCTCCCCCCTGGCCAAAATCTTAGAAAAATGCATCCATACCCAGGTGCTAAAATATCTCCTAGACAGCAACATCCTGTCACCTACTCAACATGGTTTCAGACCTGCCCATAGTACCACTACAGCCCTCGTCTGTTTCACAGACATAGAAAACTGTCTCAAAAATGAAGGCCTAAAGGTGTCAACTCGGTTACTGGATATGTCCAAAGCATTTTACACAGTCTCACACCAAATCCTGCTAAACAAACTAAACCAATATCACCTATCAAATTCCACTCTTACCTGCTTCCAAAGTTACTTAACTGGCAGGTACCAAGCTGTGAAATGGGAACATTTTCTCTCTCCTCAGCTGCCAATAACTATAGGAGTCCCACAGGGTTCTATCTTAGGACCACTACTGTTCACAATCTTCACAAACAACCTTCATACCTCCACACAGCATGCATCTGTCATTCAGTATGCAGATGATACTACCGTAATCTGTGCTGCACAAAACATTCCCACCCTCCTGCAAACAACTCAACTAGCATTCTCTGACATTGAAAACTACCTTACCAAAGCCCAACTTATCCTCAATCCAAAGAAAACTCAGCTTATGATTATAACCAGTTCTAACAAAAACACTGATAACAGTCAATTCACTATCTACTCCATAAATGCTACTCCAATCACTCAAGTGGCATAGGCTAAGCTATTGGGAATAACCATAGACTCCCACTTAAAATGTGATAGTCATCTCAACTTAATTATTAAAAAAGTACATACCAAACTGGCATCACTCTACCATATGAAACCATTTCTTACCAACAACACAAGATCAGCCATTGCTTGCTCCCAACTTCTATCTACCCTACTCTATGCATTTCCCATTCTGACTAATCTCAACAAAACTGAACTAAGCAAAATGGAAGCCTGCTATAACAGAATTGCCCTCTTTGCTGCAAATTGCTCATATAGAACTCACCACTGTACTGCTTAGAGACAGCTCCACTGGCTTGAACTGCCCAACCTCTTAACCTACAATCAACTCTGCCTCTGTCATTCTATTACCTTCCCAATAAGTGTCCTGCCCTCAAAATCATAGTACATCACTCAGCCAATAGCCTCTTAGATCATCAAGCAAACTACTACTAGAAGTCACCAACAGCTACAATAGCTTTAGAGACACTCTGTATAGTAGTTCAGTGGCTAAAAAATGGAACTCTCTCCCCACTAGCATACAAAACACATTATCCAAAGCCTCCTTTAAAAACCTCATTAGGCAACATCTCAAACAAAGTTGGCAGTGCCATGACTGCTCCCCAGGCTAGTGAAAGCGGATAAGGTACACATACTAAACCTAGAGTAAATGATAATAGTTTTCACGCTTACTCACAAACACTCAAACACTGACTAATGTACAATGTATGTATTCCACCTATGTTCCAAATGTAAGCTGTACACCACAAATCTATTAATTATCTTTATTTTTAAATTAATATTTTCTTGTTTGTTCTCTCCACTGTAACTGTTAATGTGCTGCATACCACTGTAAAAAATGTCTGTGGTAATTTGTTTATATACTGATCATGTCCAAATATCCAAATGTATCTGTAATTTTTCTATGTGGAGATTTTCTCCCTGGGCCTCTGCTGAAAAAGGGCCTTTTCGGCTCAGTCAGACACTCCCGGTTAACAAATGTAAAATAAAATAAAATAAAAAAAAAATAAAAAATAAATAAAATGTGATGTGCACACCCATAGTTTTGTGCCTTGAATGTCCAGCTGTCAAGTGTAATCAGTGTGCATGGGCATATCTCTCAACTGTCAAGATTTTTGCAGAATGTATTGAATATTGCCCCATATGTGCAGTCTGGTTGGTCTAGGATCTTGTTTTACTGGCCAGTCTCTGTCACATTGGTGAGGATCAATGTAAGAAAAAAATGTCAGTCCTCTGAATTGCAGATATTAGAGATCATTGTAAATGCATTTTAATGGCAAATCTGTTATCCAAACACCTTGCTACTATTGTACACTATGTAAGAAAGTTTCCTATTGCTGTGCTTTTGTTCCATAATTATGTATGACTTGGGCCATAATGTCTCATGCTAAGAGGTTGAGAGGCACGTGAAATATCATATGTCCAATATAAGCAACATTGAATAATTGCTGGATGCAATATGATCTGAACTGCAGTGTGTGCGTAAGGAACAGGGTAGGATTCCAAATAATAAATGTCACAGCAATCAGTAGTGTTACAAGTAAAATCTAACATATCTTAAAGCACTTATTTGTAGTACCTTTTGTTATAGTATCTGTGAATTTACTAATGTCCTTTCTTCCCTCACCTCACCCCTTCTCTTCTTTTATTTATTTAATCAATATATTTACTATTATCATTTGCTATTATCATATTATTTGGTATTATCTCATATAGATTCATAGATTCATAGATTACTACTAGGCTAGCTACCCTTGTGGGCCATTTAAAGCCTAGCCAATTACCCCATATGAGAATCAAACCCTGCACCTTGTGTCTGTAAGGTAAACACCTTATTATGCCAAATCCCACCCCTTGGTGTTGTCTGTATGTATAATTTAAAATTGCGTTTTTTATAATACATTTTCATTTACTTTATTTGTTTCTGTGTTCATCATTATATTATTTTTCAGTGTTTTCTATTATTTATTATGATTTTCTTTTATGTTATTCATTACATTTGTTTGGGTTACATTTTTTCCATTATATTTCCATTTTATTTACCACAGCGCAAGAAGGTAGGCCGGTTCCTGGCGATCCACCTACCTTGGCTCCCCTGGCTGAGGCACCATAACCCAGCATGCCTGGGCCACAGCCTGGTGACATCCCCCCTGCTGCTCCTGCACTATGGACTGTGCCCCCCCTCTGAGAATGGAGGTGGAGGGGATGACTATGTCACCCATGTAAAACTGCCAAGCATGGTGTGTAGGCTTCTGCAGCAGACTGTCTGTACACACATATGCTGGATGATAAGCATGCTATCCATCCTGGTGTGGCAGTCTGGCACATGCGCTGGTGTCAGCCACTTCCTCCACAGGAGCAGTGAAGGTGCAGTGCTGACAGTCCCATGGGTGAGGACTTGAGTCACACTATTACTGTGTCTGATATCCATGGGACCTGGATCCCCCCACCCCCTCCCCAACCATGTTGTTACCCACCTCTTGTGTCTCTCACCAGCCCTGTTTGCTGTCTTGTATGTCTTGTCTTTCTACAAATGGTTCTTCACCTTCCCAACTTACTTACCCCACACAAACCTATGTCTCTGTCTCAACACTCCACTCCACTCTTACCTTAAAAAGAAAAAAGGGCACCTGACCCAAAAAATAATCTCATCCCATACATATCTCTCCACTTCTCACATGTGCCCACTGGACACACTTAATTTGGTCCAATTGGCTTGACAATTGACTTATGTTGTCATCACCCCTCTCTGTGGGTGAAAATCCAAATTCAGCTAAAAATCTTTGCAAGTGCACAGTTGTTGCTGTTGAAGAAATGGATAGGTATGGTTGTTTCTTACAACCTTCCTGCACATTCCTACCTTCCTTTCACTATGTTTTACCCCTTGCTTGCACCCCATTTCACCACTGTCCTATCACCCCAATTTTCTTGTCTTTAAAGAATCATTGTGCGTTGCTGCTCTATGCTCAGCATCACTAAACTAAGCTAAATGGCAGTGTATTACTAACTGTATGTGCAAGCATAATAATCACATTCAAAAAATTCACCTACGCTCTATATCAAACCCAGTACCATCTGAAATGAACAATAGTGCATCAACCCACTAAGCCACAGAGTCAGTTAATTAGCACAGGTGTTGGAAAAAAACATAGTAACTGTCATTTTCTTGTCATTAAGCATGTGTGCACAATGCTGCCCATCATGCAGCATGGCTTCTAAAAGATTAATGGATAAATTGCAATTTAACTGGGAATCTGGGAGATTAATAAATCACTATAAAGCCTTACAGATAGTTATAGGTGTAAGTGAGGTATGTAACAGCAGTTCAGTGAGCAGTTATCTGTAAAACATCTAAAAACCCACCTGCTATATCACCGACTCTGTAGCTCAATCTATGAAATGCTATGAAAACTTTTTTTTGGCGGGGGGGGGGTCACATGGTCCTGGGTTCAAATACAGCTGTGTCTAGCATTTCAAATACATGTATGTGTACATCAGCATTATAACTTGTGATATGTATGACTGTGTCATCACCTATTTATCCACCCAATGAAGTACAGATGGAATGTCTGCTTCTAAATAATGGAGGTCAAAGACCTACAGATAGGAACACATTTTAACTATTGCTATTACAGCCATAGAAAGTGCCTAGAATGGAAGTTTATGCATTACCATGGATTCCCAGAGGAATGTGAATTATGTAATGCAAATGTGGCCCAGTAATTCTAGAATGCAGTCCACAATGATTTGCCAGTGATATTCCAGACAACCACAGATGTAAAAGTAACACACATATATGGGAGTCATGACAGAAACAAGGGTTACTAGCACACGTGTTCAAGATGACTACCATGACATTACACATGACTTGGTAGTTGTTCGATTGGTTGACATAATGGTTAATGCACCCATTACCTTGTTCTTGGACACACCAAGTATGTTGCCTTTTATTCTGTTAATGATACTTGTGGCTAACATACTTACTTTAACCACATACCTTAATTTCCAGTGGGATAAGTTCCCTCAATCTTGCTCTGGCTGTTAATCAAATCTGCAAGAGGTCCCACAGTTACTCTTTTGTGTTGTCACACTGCAAAGTCTTCACCCTCTCTATCTATGCCTGTTGCCAGCAGCAGCAGTAGCAGCTTCAGCCTGTAGCACATACATCTGTATGTAAAAAAGTAGCTGCAACAAATATTCTATTTGTGCTGACATTGTATTTTTACCCCACAAATTTCCACCCCAAAATATACAAAAGGGGAGGGCATCTACATTGATGCCTTATATCTTGTAGAGTAGTTGCATGTGATTGGCTGATTATACTGCAAGTCAGCTGTGTAGGCTGCATTTAGCATTTTTAAAGCACAGACTGGTTTAGATGCCATCAACTGCTAATGAAAACCAGCATAAAAAGGTAGATTTCTAGCTAGGCAAACCAGTGTGGATGAGAGTTATGTCTTATGTCTAACTTGTTGACACACTTCTTGTACATCAGTATCTTTCAACAGAGCAGCATTGTACTCCATCCGGTATGTATCCATTTTGTTTCCTACATGATGCATGTGTTTGAATATGCTTAGGAAGAATGTGGAGTACATCATTAAACCTTTTTTTAGAACTGTACTGATGACATGGCATTGATATCCAGCCCTGTTACACATAGAGAAGATGTACAGTACACCAAGGCTACAATGCTGTCTGATAGCTATGTACACAGGTCTTCTGGGTACTTCCTTTGATAGCAGTTGTAATAGAACACTGCTGTTTTGTTAGCACTATTATTTATATTTCATTTTTTTTTTGGGGGGGGGTATTTCATGCTATGGGGCACACTACAATGGACTGCTCTGTTGAGTGTGTGAGCACAAGTGAATATCTGTCATGGCACAAACAGAAATATGTCACTATTGGTACTATCCTAGTTGCATTCACACCCTTTGTATGCTTGGACCACTGTTGAATATGAGATGTGTAATCAAGCATTGAATACTTATAGCCCTCCTTTACTGTTGTATCTCTACATAGTTTACTCGGGCATAAGTGTTGCCATTTCTTTGTATTTCAGGAAACATTATGCATGCACTTTGCAGGCCACCATTTTCTGAGGTGGAAAACAACCTCATCATTAAGTCATTGTGACAACATTACCAGGTCATGCTGTCCCAAGGGAGGACAAATAGGTCAGAAAGTGCAGCACTGTGGGATGAACTAGTGCATAACATCAATGCCATGGGCCATCAAAATCATACCTACGAGCAGGTGCAACACCATGCCACAGACATGATCCATGCAGCAAGAGGAGCGCAGCTGACTTGGCCAGGAATCATCAGGTCACTGGTAGTGGCCCTGCAGCATAACTTTGTCTTGCAGCCATAGAAGAATTCCTGGCAAACCTTGTTACGCAGGAGAGCTCCCAGACATCCATCAGCTAATATGTTGTCTACGCAGGTGCCGCCCATTCCTCTCAAGAGGAGCTTTATGGTATGCTTAGAGCAGCAGTAGAATACTGTTGCTTTCATCCTATCAAGGTGTATCTAGTTTTATATAGGTGTCAGGTGTTTTTTGGGGGTGGAAGTAGATTAGCTACAGTTTTAAGCTCATGTAGAGATTGTCACCCACATACCTTTTAACCTTGCAGTTACTGCAGATATGAGATTATTGGACATACTAACCCCTGTTATACTGTAACATGTGATGCTGTTACCATTTCCTCTCCCTCAACTTTTTTCATGGCCATCAGGAATCGGAAGAGGCCGTGCCCCTGCTGCTGGTAAGCAGAATACTGTTATGTCAGAAATATAGATATATTTAAATGTATTAGCTATAGTGTCATCCCAGGCCTGCTGGCTGGATTGATGTATTTGATGTCTGCATAACTGTCAACTGTACAGATATTTTCTGAATGTCCACAGTTTAAATTAATACCTTTGTCTCGTAGGTATCACCATAGTGATTGACTTGAAAATTCTTTTTAGGACATTAATGATTGCCATAATTGTCAACTGTACAGATTTTTGCAGAATGTCCACAGTGTAAATTGTTTATTTTTTTGATCATAAGATTATTGTTTACTAAATGATTATTTACAAATAATTACAGATTGGGTTTAGAAAATAATGTGCACATGACCTACTCTGTGAGGCTGGGAGGAATACATGTCTGTAATAGTGGCTGCAGTGTATAGAGCTTAAATATATTCCACCATAGTAGTGTAAGTATTAATGCATTGCTTTTTTCTTTTTATCACAGGTGACCAGGGATGTTGGTCTTTGTCCCCTATATCATCTGATATCAGTGTTTCTTCAGACTCTGATGATAATGGTAGCCAAATTGAGGCACAGCTGGGGGTTGCATAGGTTGAATCAGACGCAGAGGTTGACATCCCTCGTTCACCTTCATCATTACCGTACACACCCAGTATACCTATGCATACCCAGTTCCTTGAGGTCAAAGACATTCAACAGTTGGAGGGTGGGAACATTGAACAGGGAAGTGTGGCTACTGTGTCTTCAGTGACTGTCGACACTGGCAATAGTCAAACTGTTGGCGAAGTTCCACACAGATGGAGTGATAGGGGTGCTCAGAGGAGGCATGCTGTCCCTCCACCAACTGTTGCAGGTGTCTCATCATGTGTCACTTGGTGTTTGTTTAAGGCCATCATGGAGGCACAGGCATGTTCAGAATGAAACTCACAATAAATACTCGGGGTTATGGATGCAGCACAATCTGACATCTGTGACTGCTTCAGCTATGTTGCTGATAACCTGGATCAGTTGGCAGACACAGTGGAAAGAGGTAGGTCTGAGACAGATCGCACAGTATCTGTCTTGGAATGCACATTGTCTGTGATGGAGCATCTGATTGGAGTTGAGTGTCAGCCTCATAGGTGTAGGTCAGCAACTTCATCTGCTGAGAGTCAATGTGGTCATGCCCAATCACATTCCCGTAGTGGCAGCACATCCAGTGCTATAGAGGGAAGTTGCTGCCCACACCAATATATAGCAGGCCATGGGCTTGTGGTCCTGGGCATTCCCATGGAGTACACATGCCCAGCAGACATCAGTCACCCTCAGGTAATAACACAGCATCTGACCTTGGGTGTGGAGGTGCCAGTGCAATTCCTGCCAGAGCCAGTTCTCATGTTTGGGGGCAGAGACAAGAAAGGGTCAGCTCTACCATGCATGGCTAACAACTGTCCAACATACAGACACATAGGGCTAGCACTGAGCTTGGCTGTGTTCATGCAGACACTCCCACACACCACTGTCACATTGAGAGCTCCTCCATACACACATGCAGCATTTATATGGTCCATCTTGCCTGCTTCCCTTCCTTACTCATACACACACACACACACACACACACACACACACACACACACACACACACACACACACACACACACTCACCAACCTTTTGGATCAGCCTAGGTCTCCTGCACCCCCCACACAACATCTTGTGCATGTGATGATACCTGTGCCACATCCCTGTCATCTTTCTCATGGATGCAGGGAAATAAAGCTGTGTGTCTGATGCACAGGGTGACTATCTACATTAGTATGAATTCCTTTCATCTACTGGCTCTGTTGACATGCTACTTGTCAAGATCATTTACAGACATTGTACTTTGCCATTTATACTGTGGATAGCATAATAATCTGTCTATATTAAAATGGATGCTGTTGTAAGTGCTGTGGAGTCACACAATGATATGTGTCTCAAGGAAATATTTCTGTTTCACTTTCAGGATACTGTAGTACACACCAATGGGTACATATCTACAATCAGCCTATCAACATCAGATCACAGGACTGAGTGTCAGCACAGAAGACAAATGTCATCAGAACAGTAATACAGTATACATTCATAGGTTCATAGGAATTTACTAGACTAACAAACAAAATGGCCTCTTTAAGACTAGCCATGCATCCCAAATCTCTGACAAGTTCTGATACCTTTTGCTAAGTGTAAGCAGGGGTTTGGGAGATGAAACATTTACAAGAAAGGGCCTGGGAGATGAACCATTTACAGTTTGCATAAGTCCCTAACAAGGGACAAATTTCCTGTTTTCCATCCAATTGTCCAAGTTGCACATGATTACTGTAACTTGCTTGTCTTTATCTGTTTACATGTTTGTAGCTTTTCTCCCCTGGCCTCCACTGAAAATGGACATGTATCGAGTTGGACTATCCCAGTCAACAAATGTAAAATAAAATAACTAAAATTAATACATTTGGGCTATGGAGAAGCTCTGCTTCACATGGATGGGGATCATGTTCCATAGAGGGGGTAGTCTGTGGGATGCATACCTCTCTCCAGCAGGTCCTATTTATATCACAGGCAAGGTGTAAGTCTGTAGAATGGGTACTTCTGCTGCTAATTGTTTCATGGATATGAAAGCAGTCCAGAGTGGGGTCTGCCAATGCCCTGTATGCCAGGCATAGATCTTCCCTCAGAAGCCTGCAGGAGACAAAATACAGGGATAGGGCCTTGATGGAGTCTGCATAAGATATTTTACTTATGCCCTGTATTGGTTTAGTGAGGAACCTCAGTGGACGTTCCAGTTGTTGGATATGCCTGGTTAGGTACATACCAAAGGGAGCATTGTAATCAATAATAGGTCTGATGAATACCAAGTACGGTGGAAGAATGACTTTCTTGGACTTTGATGCCATACCTTTGTTTATAAGTTGCACAACATAGGATGATTTCCTCAATACTGTAGACACATGCCAGTCAAAAGCTAGATTACTATCTATGTGTGTCCCTAAGTCTCTGACTGCTGGGTCAACTGTTAGAGGTGCATTGTCAATATGATAGTTATCAAGGTGGATGACTTCCCAAAGGATAATATTCTGTATTTCTTGGTATTAGGTATTAGTCCATGACTTTGACACCAGTTGTATGCCTGTGTTGGCCCCTCTTGGAGAACTTTTGTGTCAGTGTGGGATTCAATTACAGCTCCTAATTTGCAATCATCTGCAAATTTTGTCAGCCAGAGACCACTGATATTGTCTTTGACTTACTTTGACTTCAGAGAAGTAAATGCCAAAAAGGAGCGGTCCAAAGACTGATCATGAGGGAGTCCACTTATCACATGCCCCACCAGAGTACAACATAAACAACTTGAAACAACCCTCAACTGGATCCTTGCATCACATCCACACAAATTCACTAACTCAGGCTCCTTCCCTGATTCCCTGAGTGATCATCTACCTGCTTTCACATATAGAACCCCAAACCCAGGTACCAAAACTCCATATCTACAAAACAACCAGAAACCTCACTAAGTTCAACCCATCAACATTTAACTCCATTCTAAAAGCCCATAAATGGAGCCCTCTACATTCTCTGCAACTAGATGAAGCTAAGTATTTTAACAAAATCTTTCTAGATACCCTTAACTCGCTTGCCCCTACAAGAACAAAAATAATGAAATTT
>NC_056744.1:264016184-264108684 GCF_019279795.1 Protopterus annectens | reverse complement strand
TCTTTTTTGATAAGCTGGTAAATATGGGAGAGGCATAGAGAAGGGGTGAGATAAGGTGGGAGTGGGCTATAGTTGTTCTAGATTCTGGAGTAAGGAAAGGTTTGATTCTGTAAAGAGAGCCTATTTTTTGTTAATAGTTTTCAATGTGTTATCTATATGGGCATCAAAGTCAAGGTTGTTGTCAATGTTAATGCCTAGTAGTTTGGTAGTAGAATCTTGTGATATAGGTGTGCCATTTTTTGATGTTATAGTAAAGTCTATGTGGGGAGATTTGCTGGAAGGTGTGAAGAGGAGGAGATTCATTTTTTTTTGGGTTAAGTAGTAGACAGCGTTGGGAAAACCATTCTTCTACAGAGTTAAATATGTGTTGTGTGAGGGAGTGAAGGTCTGATACAGATGTGGTTGAGCAGATTAGTGTAGAATCGTCTGCGTATTGTATACATGTAGCTTGGGGAGCAACTCGGTGTAGGTCATTGATAAATAAAGAAAATAGGAGGGGACCCAGTATGGACCCTTGTAGGACACCAATGTTGACAGGTAGCTGGGAGGATAGAGTGGAGTTCCAGAGTACTGCTTGATGTCTGTTATTTAAGTAGGACTTAAACCAGTTAATAGATTGTGTATCAATTGACAAGGATTGAAGAATGTGTATGAGTATTTAGTGGTTGACCGTGTCAAAAGCTTTGGATAGATCTAAGAAAAGTGCAGAGGAAAGGGTGTTATTGTTGCGATTTTTGTTGATTGTGTCTGTAAAGGAGAGGAGGGCAGTGGTGGTACTGTGGGATGGTCTGAAACCATGTTGGGTATTAGAGAGTAAGTTATTTTGGAGAAGGTGGTGAAGCAGTTGCTTGTGGATACACCTTTCCATAATCTTAGATAAGGGAGAGAGAAGGGCTATAGGGTGGTAGTTAGAGATTTCAGTAGAATTTCCACCCTTATGAAGTGGGATAATGTGGGAGATTTTCCAAAGTTTAGGGACATATCCTTCAGTGATGGTTCTGTTTATCAGTATGGAAATTGGGTAGGCTATTGATTTGGCTGCTAATTGCAAGTATTCTGCGGGTATTAGGTCTGCAGAGGGAGTACATGGTTTGAGTTTTTTGAGAAGGGAGAGAATATAAGTTGTTGCGACAGGTTGGAAGCGAAATGGGGGGGATGGGTTTAGGTTGCTGTTAGATGTGTTTGTGTTTTTGATGGGGAGTTGACTGGCTAGGGTTTGAATTGTTTCGGTAAAGAAGGAATTAAAGTAATTTGCAATTTGGTTGGGGTTCCTTATGTCAGAGCCTTGTGGGCTGGGTGTGACAGGTTTACTTGGCTGTAGTAATTGATTTATGTTTGCCCAGAACTTTTGTGGGTTATTTTGGCGAGTATGTTGAGGTTTCAGGTAGTAGTTTTTTTTATCATTCATTATTGCTTTTTTGGTCTCATTTCTCAGTGGTTTGAAGCTATGGTAATCTGCTGTGTTTTTAGTTAAGCGAGATTTGTTCCAGATTTTATTTCTGAGACTGATTTTTTGTTTGGTTTCTATTGAGAGCCAGGGGGCAGATTTAGTTCTAATTCTAATAGAGCATGTGGGGGCATGGTAGTTGAGTATGGTCAGAAACTTAGCATTAAAGAAATCTACAGCTTCGTCAAGAGAAAGGTGTTTTAAGGGCGTCCAGTTACATGCCTTCAGTTCAGTTTGAAATAGCTCCAAGTTAAAATTTTTTTAGATCTGATTGTTCTGGTTATGTCCGTGTAAGATAGTAGGGGGCGTGTCCATAGGCCGAGCCCTGTAAGCGGACACGCCCCCAGAAGAGTAAAAGTGCCCAAAGTAAACACCCACGACAGAGTCCATGGAAATGTGAATAAACACAACACAACACATGCCCCCACAGACTACGAACATAAAATGTACAAATGAACATCTCATAATTTTTTTTTAAATTGTAAAGATGTTTAACCGTGATTGCGCTCATTTGCGCGGGCGTGCCTGTAGCGCAGCCACAGTTAGCAGTCAGTGGGAAAGCATATAAGAACTAAATATGCAAAGTAAGCCAAGAAGCAATAGCATAGCGGTAGAGATGTTGGCTGAAGAGCAGGCATTCATGGTTCGAGTCCCCACAACACCAATTTTTATTTTTAGCAAAATAAGCACGAAACAAGTCCCTGACAAATATGTACACATAAAATCACATTTTATGCAAACTGTAATGAAATAGCCCATTTATATTGAAGAAATGTGAGGTAACAAAACAATAAAAAATGCCAGATGTGCCCATAGCTGAGCTACATTTTAACAGGGTGAGTGCATCTGCCTGTAGGTGAGCAGTGGTTTAACTGGTGCAAAATGAGTGCCCGTAGCTGAGCAGTGGTTTAACACGCTGAATCTATGTGCCCCTAGCTGAGCTGAGTGTAATATGCGTGCTGATAGCCAAATGAGGCTTAAACCAGCATACCCTGTTTTCGCGGAGCTGAGCACCGCGCAAACAAGCTAACCAACGGGCAATGTTGAGCAAGCCATATCAAAACTGCCTTTACACAGACACACCCCTCAGCTTGTCTAGACAGTCATAAAAAATAAAAAGTAGTGGCCAGGTTCGAATCCAGGATACTATACACCATAGTCAAGGTACTGAACCACTAAGCCATGACAGCAGTACCTATAAATGCAATAATAGCAAATATATAGGAATGAATACAAACTGGAGCATGACAATGCAGGTTTAGTAAAGTTGATACAATTCCAAAATGGCCAATCACAGCTATGTGCGGGAAAAACGGACTATATAAGCCCCATAGGCGGGAATACACAGCATAAACGATTGTAGAACTGACTTGCAGCCAGAATGACAGGAGTAGGTGAGGGTAGTTGCTTTCGAGCACAGAGGTGGGGCGTTGAGGAGTCCAGGTACATGGTCTGGCTCCTAGTCCACAATCATGAGGCCCAACCCATGCAGGGCCAGGCCCTGTGGGGAGCATATAGGGCTGAGGCGTGGGACCGGTTGGCTCATGATCTCACCAGTGCCACAGGGATTCCAAGGACTGGTGAGCAGGTCCATCACCACCATGTGGACCTGAAGAGATGCAAGCAGGACCAATTAAACCTTTGGATCCAGGAGGCCCGGCAAATGCCCAACGCCCCACTACTGAGTAAGTTACATTTAATTATGTATGTAAGAAATTAAACTAGCTGATATTATGGAGATGTGTATTCCAATATTACTTCATTTATATTACAGCTGCAGGTGTCCGTTCTGCGAACCGCAGAGCCTATGGCGATAGGCTGGTGCGGTTGCGCCACCAGGCAGGTCAGTAATCCACTACCAGTAACTGTAAAGAAATATAAAAGTATGACAGTTAGCAAAAGAGTGCAGTGTAGTCACTAAGTAATAAAATGTGCAAGTAACAGTGTAAAAGTGTTTGCAAGTATTGCTTGATTACAAAAGTGTGTTGCAGTCTGTAATCCAAAGAGAAAAATGAAAATGTCTGACATAAATTCTGAAATAAAGATGCCCCACCTGTAAGAAAATAGTACACAACCTGCAGCAGGCTGAAAAGTACAGCTGCAGAAGATGATGAAATCACATGTGTGAAATATATCCCTGTTGAAATACTGAAACATGACAGAAGTGAGACTGCTGGAAAGGATTGTAATAACTACAGGTAAAACATGTCAATAAAGCCTAGAAGTAAGTACCATCCTAAATAGTAAAATGAAAACAAGTGAGAGTGTGTGAGAAAGTGTCATGAATCCAGCAATACAGTAGTAATAACCCCTGAATAAAGTATACTGCAGTCAGTACAGAATGAAATGCATGTGAGAATCAAAACCAACCAGCGAAATCTGTTCAAAGTGTTGCTGCATCTGGAATGTGTATCCCAAAATCTGGATATGTTGCTCTCAGTCTGCAATATGCAGATAGTATGATTGTCTGATATACCAAACATCCACACCTGTCTATAGCTATATAAAGCAAACGTAGCAGGATGATGTTGCTGAACAAAGCTAGATATGAATGTGTATGAAGAACAATAAAATGTATATTGATGTTGCAGTAACAGTCCTATCACCACGTTGAAGTAATTATCATATAGGAAACTGTAGTTAGAACAGTAGTGTGTATATATGTGCAGCTATTAGAAATGTACAGCATATGTATTGGTATTCAAATGTGTTAATATTATTTTCTTCACCCCACCCTATAACCACATATAACCCATTCCACGTGAAAATGGTATGTGTAATCACAATTAACACCCCTGGACATTTGTCCTGTTGGGTCATATATATTTGCATGTCCGTTGATGCATCTGCCCTGTTCATACATCCAAACCTGATGGCCTGTTGCCATCAATCAACCCTGCATGTTGTTGGACTGTGTATTGCTGTTCAAATTATACATGTGTTATGCTCGCTGTTCAATGGTGTGAATATCTGGGTGTTTAGTTAATGGGAATAATAATGCATGCTGTTACAACTAATTGTGAATGGTATTATATGTCACTAACCCAAACTGTCATGACATAATTCAAAACATAGGACGACAGGGAAGGCGGGTTCCAGCGGACCCACCTCTCCCACCTCAGCTGGCGAGTGCACCTGGCACTAGTGCCCAGTCTGGACCCTCCTCCGGTGGCCCTGTGCCACCTGTGGGTGGAAGCACTGCAGAGGATGGGGCTCGTCCCCCCTCTGCAAATGTGGCCTGAGGAGAACCACCACTCACCCTCCATAGCATCCGGACTGTGGTGCGTAGGAAGATCCGGGACTCTGTTCTCGAGCCCCTACGCCAGCTTGAGGCACAGGTGGCACAACTTACGGGCATGCCTGTTGCCCAGCCTACACAGCCCCCAGCACAGCCCCGTCCTGTGCAGTGAAGGAACAGTGGCAACTGCCTATGGGTGGGGATATCAGTTCCACTGTTGCCATCTGTGGGCTCATGGGCTCTGGATATCCAAACCTCCATCCCTGTCAATTGTGTAACCCTTCCACACATGTCATACACCACCCCTGTATGCGTCTTGTTTGTCTTGTATGTTTACCTACCCAACCTACCTCCCCAACTATATCGACTTCCTTCACCTGACATACCACTCTCACCTGAAAAAAAAAAAAAAAAGGGCACTCTGTACCCACAAAAAAATTACGCCCCATACATAGCTGCCCATTCCGCACACATGTCTGCTGGACATGGAAACTATCAATTACAATTGGCTGTACAACAAGTATTATTGTTGTCCTGACACCTCTCTCAGGGGTGGAAGGTTTCAAATGTCACACCAAATTACATACATATGCACAGCTGTTGCTGATGAAGAAATGGGCAGCTATGGGCCTTACCTACATCCCTCCTGCAAATCCCAAGCTTGTTTCCCTACTGTCTTACCCTCTTTGTGACCTCTTTTTCACCACTTTCCTGTCTCCCCATTTTAATTTCTTTCAAATAAAATAGCGCGGGTGTGCGCCAGAGTAAGCACTGTTAAGCGGTTGTAAGCGGGTGTGCGCGTGTGTGTGCGGAGCTGAACGCCAGTGCGCATGCGTGAGCTCCGCGCAAACCAGCGCTAACCCGGTTACAACTGCTTAAAAGTGCCTTAGTCACTCTGATTGACAGGTCCTGTACTCAGTTCAAAAGCAAAATAAAATCCCACTGTCAGACCCGAACCCAGGACCTTGGAAACAGTAGTATGTATGACCTACCACTAAGTCATGACTCTTATACAATAACATTGTGCTAAAATAAATATAACATGTAATAGTAGGGATGAATGTAAAGGGAATATAGGATGTGTAGTACACAAAGCATGTCATTTAGAATTACTGTCAAAACTACTGGATTCCCTTAATAGTAGTGTATGAACAGAAACAGCCATGCTAGTTGGTAGCTTGTAGGTAATAATGTCAGTTAATGTACATAAATAAATGTATGTATATTTACATATATATATATAAATATATATCTATATATAGTTGTCGGTGTCATTGTGCATACACACTTACTACAGGGAACAGGAGAGAGGAATGGAGAAATGTGAATCTACAACATAGCCTGAATCATGCGAGAGATACTAACCTTTACACTCACAGGACAGTGTCCACAGCATACCAGCATGGTCCCCACCCTTACAATCTGAAAGGGTAATGCCTATCTCACATATTCTTTTATAGCACTGTCCTGAAATCACAGTGAGAACTGCAATCAGTACACAACTGGCTGCATGCAATTAGCAAATGCTGGCTTACAATTGGTGCAGAGACCATCACATGGACCTATGCAGATACCTACAAAAGCATCCTGTACTAACACTCCACACATGCAATACGTTCATTGCACTGTCTGGAAGCAGACAGAGGGAGAGAGACAGACAGAGACAGAGAGAAAAAAAAAACACACGCTACACACTGTGACTCTAAGCTGTCAGCAGTGACAGTAGCAGCAGGAAGCAGAAGCAGTGGTAACACAACCAGCTGCGACAAACACAGGTAATGCAAAGTAGTAGGTTAATAGTCTGCATACTGTGAACCCTCCAAATGTGTCATAGGTATGTATCTATAGGTATGTCCATGTGATATGTTGTGTGTACGTAGTTCCACCAAAAGGGGATGACTATACATTACATGTCAATCAGTGTTAGGCCATGATCCTGGCAGCAGTTGTCTGTGCGTTGCCCTCAGCAATGGCTGTAGTGACTGTTTTGAAAGGTGAGCCAGGTTCAAAAGGCAGGATCAGCCCATCACAAAGGCAAACTGGCTGGGAACAAGTGTCTACAGGTACCCGATATCACTGCATATGCATCCCATACTGAATAATTCCATAGCTTAGCAGACCAGGCCAGTTATGCATATGATGTGGTAGTTCCCTGGGTCAGTAGAGGTGCCTCCTTAGTGGTGTGGGACCACTGTTGCTGTATGCCAGTGTCCAGGTACATATCCTGTAGTACGGCCAAGATTAATTATCAGTCTTATATGCGGTTGTATGTCCTCTTGGAGTGCATGTAGCACACATCCAGGGATACCATCAGGTCACAGTGATGCTGTGTGTTCTGCTTTGCTGAGGGCGGCCCTCACCTGGACATGTGAGATGATAGGGAGGTTACATACAGCTGTGATAAGTATTTCAACTGGTGGGGGAGAAGGAGGGGGGATACGTGCACCGAACCTGTCTGCAAAAATGTTGCCAATATCTGTGTGTTTGGTGAATGTTAAGTAGGTGTTTATTAATAGAGCATATCTGAGGCATTTGGTCCATATGTGTAACATAACTGAAGAAGGCCTTGTGGTTATCCATAGTGTTTGTGGCCATTTCCCTCCCAGAGTAGGCCGTGGCCGTTGTTATGAGAGACCGTAGCGTAGTACCAGTGCTGACCACAGATGCCTTCCCTTAATGTGAATCTGCTCTGTCCTGCAGTAGCCTCCTGCTATTGTTATACAATCTGCCTCTGTCTGGGGTCCACCGGACAGGATGCCTAACCTTTGTGCATAGGGTCTGGGTTAGAAATGTGTGTGCAAGTTCCATGCAATCTGTGGGATGTCCGTGGTAAGCATTTGCAAAGGGTCAGCAGTGTGGGTTGTGGCTTCCACTGGCCCAGTGTGCTGCATGGATACCATCTCAGTCCTAACAAGTGAATAACTGTCTAATCACATACATATCAAAGTAGTCTACTGTGCTGGTGGTGGTGGGATATGTATATCCAGGCCAAGTAACTTGTGTCCACATCACACTAGTGGATGGCGTCCCACATACAGTACCTTGGGATGAACCCCCAGAGTGAGGTTGTGCATTGGACCTGTCAGTGTGTGCTGACCGATGGGGCATGCTACTATGTTGTGTGGAATGTGGCAGGTATTGTTGCACAGGTGTTGGCTGAGCACTGATATCTGGCCATGTACTTGTGTATCCACCATGAGACACACACATGCAACATATGGGAGTAGTAGTATATCACTACACTTGAGTATCATGTATAGTATGTGTGCCATATATTGCTGACATAGTCTGCTGATATCCTGTTTGTGTTCTCTTCCAGGAAGATGGCGCGTCAGCGTAATCCCACCTACTCTGCAGTGGAAGATGAGGAAATACACCAGAGCCTGGTGTGGGAGTATGACATACTGTTTTCCTGCACCAGTCAGAATCAGCAGGAGAGGGCTGCACTGTGGCAAAAACTTGTCCGTAGGGTAAAGGACATTGGCACGCATAATAGGACATATGAGCAGGTACGACATCACTGCAGTGATTTTATCAGTAATGTCCGTCAGCGTGCCTCGGATATCCACAGGCAACAGGTTGCCAGAGGAGGTGGGGTGGCCACACCCCCCCCTCACCAGACTGGAGGGGATACTCCTAAGTGTTGTGGCTCCAGCCCCGGAACAGCAATAGCAATACACCTGCATCATGATGGAGTCTGGATCCACACAGCAGCACGACATGGAGCGTGCAGGTAATATGCCATATGTACACTTGACTGTTCTGTACACTGTTGGTTTATGCATGTGTAAGGTGTGGCCGTGGTATGTAGCTGTCATCATAGTATGTAATTTTGCATGTGTGATATTGGCAATATCAGCAGCTGACATGTGAAAGGCAACTTGTGTACTACTGCACTGTATCATATGCAGTATCAATGGCACAGTTGTGCCCACTGACATTAATCTCATCATTTCTGCAGGTCCCTCCAGGGTTACAGCAAGGCAGGCCATCCATGCTGGTGAGTGTGTTTAACAATACCTATAATAGTCCTGATAGTGCTAGTAACACTAGTGTAACTCAGTAGTGCTCTGTGTGTATACTGCGGGGTGTGCATGTGTGCATGTGTGCAGGTGTGCCTGTGCCCATGTGTGCATGTGTGCATGTGTGCAGGTGTGCCTGTGTCCACGTGTGCATGTGTGCATGTGTGCCTGTGTCCACGTGTGCATGTGTGCATGTGTGCCTGTGTCCACGTGTGCATGTGTGCATGTGTGCATGTGTACACATGACCACAAGTGCATGTGTGCATGTGCCCATGTGTGCATGTGTCCACGTGTGCATGTGTGCATGTGTCCATGTGTGCATGTGTCCACGTGTGCATGTGTCCATGTGTGCATGTGTCCATGTGTGCATGTCTGCATGTGTGCATGTGTGCCTGTGTGCATGTGTGCATGTGTGCCTGTGTGCATGTGTCCACGTGTGCATGTCTGCATGTGTGCCTGTGTCCATGTGTGCATGTTTGCCTGTGTCCATGTGTGCATGTGTGCATGTGTCCATGTGTGCATGTGTGCATAAGTGCATCACTGGTAACAATATGTGGACACTGTAAACTGTGTTTCCTGTCTTCCTCCCACAGGTTCTGGTGCTGCTCTGGTGTCCTGCAGCAGGAAACCTGAATCTGGTGCCACAGGTACTGGTAATGATGATATCTGTGTAATGGTACAGGAAGGTGTGTCAGGGTCCGTCATTGGTCAGCCAATTGATAGTACACAGCTGTCAACCCCATCATTGCGCACAGTCATCCTGCCAGTACATCCTTTGTCACCATTGTCCGTAGGTGATGGACAAGATACAGTGGGCATTGACCAGGGTAATGTGGTATCTCTGGCACATGCTTCCCCACACAGCAGCCATGGGCAGGGTCCTGCAATGGTACCACACAGACAGTTGCCCATGGGTTCTCGTGGGAGCATCCGTGGGCATATTGCCTCTGGCAGACGTGCCCAAAGAGGTCTGTCAACCTCAGCTATGTTTCGGGCTGTCATGCAGGCACAGTCACGTATGGAAAGGTACACCAGACAGGGTCTGAGGGAGCTGAGAGCATGTCGCACAGCCATGACAGACAGTATGCGTGACATCGCGGATGCTATCCGTAATTTCACCGATGTTATAGACAGACGTTGTGGGGACATACTACAGCAGTTCCACAACCAAATGTCCATGAGCCAGGGCAATTATGGGTGGTTGCGGCGTCGATGTGGCCGTATGCCAGCAACAGCAGCAGCTGGCAGTCGGCACGGATGATAAAAGGCCTGCACACGCCCCCATAGTGCCAGCAGCAGCCCCAGCAATGCTGGGTCTGTGATGTCATCGGAACGCCCCAGGAGACCACATGCACGTGGCTCTGGACAGTCCCAACAGGGACCTGTGTCCAGTCAACACACTCCCGCTTCTGATGACAGTACCCAGTCTGGCTTAGTACTGGATACGGTCCGTAGCACCCCTGCCAGGCACAGGTACCGTGTCCGTGCCCACAGACACTGATCTGTATGACCTGCCATGTGCAGTCTGTGGCTGTCCACAAACCCCTGTATATGGCAGCCATGAGGTGGAACTGTGTGCGTGCATACACACATGTGAAATGTTAACACCTAGGGCGACCACATACATGCACACACTGCACCAACAGTGCCCCACCCTGTACTGCTGCCCCTCACCAACACACATACACACACATGTCAATTGGTGGTATCAGTGGCAGACTCAGGCATACCTAATTCACACCCTGTGCATATGATGACACTGTGCCACCTCCTGCAATCTCCATCATCATTGCGGGAACAGGTAAACACGTTGCTGATGCACAGGGTGACTACATAGAAGTGTATTAGTAGTATCATGTTGGTAACAGTACAGTGTGCTGATATGACTGTGTGTATATCCCAGCATGCCTGATGCAGTAACCATATGAATGTCCTGAATTGTTATCTGCACCCATAGTACGTACCAAAGTGTAACAGCTGCACATAATTGCATGCCAGTGGTAAGGATGTCAACAGATAGCCGCATACATGGGTAGCACAGGGGGGAAGCTAATGCAAGTAGTGATATGCAATGGTGGACATGTACAGTAATGGTGTCAAGTTGCCCACAATGACTATGCAATGTGGATGTTTGCGCATGTTGATATGTGTGCAGTACCAATGTAATCCAAATCACAATTAACTATGACATAATATCAGTTCTACCATGGGCATCTGTGCTGTGTATTCCTGGGTACATGTTGATAGTGCCTACATATTTGCATTGTTACTTACTGTTAGTGTTACCCCTTCTTTGTTGTACAATGAACTACTTCCAGCCCTGCTTACTGTAGCTTTGTTTGCATGCATGTTTGCTTGGGGTTCCCTGGAACACTGCTTACACCTGCAATGCAGAGTTACAGTGCTTCTGTGGACTCCTAGTGACATCTGCATAGCGTACGATATGTATGTCAAGTTTACACATGACAGAACGTCACTGTCCGTCCTGTTTGCATGTACGTTGCCTGTGACACATTGCACATGTCTTACCTGGCATTTACCCACGTGTTCAGTCATATATGCCAGTGCTATGAAACAGTAGCAGTACACCCACACATACACACCTTCAGTATGTTGTTCCCCATTGGCCCTATGTGTTGGTACTCACCATGGCAATCACACTACTAGGGTAGCATGTGCAAAGGTAACCTGTGAATCACCTCTATGGTCCAGTTGTGGTTTATGTGAGTCATGTGGCAATGTCACAGCTGCCACATGTATGCAGTCAGCCATCACCCTTGGCCAGGAACGTACAACACATGTGTGGGATGCCACCACATAGCCAATCTGGGGACTGAGTTCTCTGAACCCAGTAATGCCATACCCTGTCAGGTGGCATGTCATATTACAGTGACTACAATACAAGTCAGACATAGACATGCACTGACAGCATGCTGAACACACTGGGGCATACGTGGGGACTCAGAATAGCATCCTGCCTGAGCATCACACACCTCTGCAGCTGGCACACAGGCATATGTTCCGTCAGAACAGAGCATATGCCACACATGGCACACACATCCCATGTGCCACACACTCACAGCCTGTAGGGCTACACAACACACCTGCTACAGATGTGTCAGGTACCTGTCTTGGGTGCTGCACTGGGGTCCCGCTCAACAGGCTGTATCTGGTGAAGGTCACAGTGATATGCCTCAGGGGCACTATGGTCCACCACAGAACACATGCATACAGGTCAGTCAGAGGCATGGACACATATGACTCACTCATTGACCATGCCACTATGGATGACCTGAGACATACCTCCCTGGACTACATGATAGGGAACATAGAATGGATCTCTCAGCATGTGGCACGGGCCAGTATGAGCCTGATCTTGGTTGCCAACATACCCTCACCAGGTATGCTACCACTATATGTAGGAAGGGTGTTGTATGTCTACATTCTGCTCAGTCTCCAATGTCATTCATAGGGTATCCGCTGGCTGTCAACGTGTGCTTACATGCTAGGGAAGCCACAATGATGTACAAGGGACAGTTTGCATGTGACACCCATGGCCCAATGTATATTGGCAAAGCTCCTTGATACACACATACTGCTTTATGCTACAGGACATGGATTACATAGCCACCTCTGCGGGTATCACACAGGTCAGGATGCTAACAGTGCTGCTACACAACACCAGCAGTGTACACTGCAAGATGCATGCACTGAACACTGTCCTCAGCATGGTGAACTGCAATGTCTGTGCAGTACCAGAGTCCTGATTCATGGCTCACAGGTGTAACCCATCACTGACAGGTTATGCCTCATACCATGCCTGTCGTCCCCTACACATGTAACACACATGGACAGGGGGGTGGTATCCCAAGGCACCACAGATACACACACCTCCAGGTTGTTGGCACAGCACAAAGCATCAGGGCCTAATCATGTGCAGCTAACAGTGTGTCGGACTGCCATCTGGTTCATAGCCTGGCACACACAACCCTCCCATACACAGGAAAACCACCTGTCCTCCATAACAACACTGGCAATATGACAGTCTCAAGAACTGTCTTTATATGGCTGGACTGCATCCAGCCAAACATTGTGCGTGAGCATTACTGTAGCTACAACACACTAGTTGAAGGGTTCACAGCATGTGGTCACTGAATTGCAGTGGAATGACATGTTACCACTCCCACAACAGGTGGGAACATGCAGCACCTGTACATCGACTACATGTAGACTATATGGCCCAGACCAGATGTGTATCCCCTGCTGTAGGTATTTTACCATATACACCCACACTGTATAGACACATACCGTGCAGGCCCTGCACAGTAAGACACAGTCATATTGTTATGCATTGCAAATACCATTTATCCACTCGAGGCATGTGTCAGACATGGTAACTACTGCAGGTCACAGGTATTTATGTGTATGTGTCACACACATACTTCATGTGTGCAATGCCATTGCTGGTTTAGGCAATGGCATGCATTGTTATGCACAAAGACACACACAAGGTCATAATGTGTGACACAACCACACGTGGCAGTTGTGGGTTATCAAAACATACCTATCTGTACTCTGACAATGGTAATAGACCCAGTAGCAGAGCGCACTATTGGCATTACTGGCCAACTAGCCCTGTTTGGCTGTGCTGATAGTGTGGTGACATCCCCTGTGTTTACTGGGGGAATATGCAGCATTTGGTGTATTGTAGTATTTGCCAAAAGGATATGTTCTCTCACACTTGCATTTACACACCCTACTATCCCCCCACTTGCATTTACACACACCCTACTAACACTGTATAGACACATACCGCGTGCGGCCCTGCACAGTAAGACACAGTCATATTGTTATGCATTGCAAATACCATTTATCCACTCGAGGCATGTGTCAGACATGGTAACTACTGCAGGTCACAGGTATTTATGTGTGTGTCACACACACATACTTCATGTGTGCAATGCCATTGCTGGTTTAGGCAATGGCATGCATTGTTATGCACAAAGACACACACAAGGTCATAATGTGTGACACAACCACACGTGGCAGTTGTGGGTTATCAAAACATACCTATCTGTACTCTGACAATGGTAATAGACCCAGTAGCAGAGCGCACTATTGGCATTACTGGCCAACTAGCCCTGTTTGGCTGTGCTGATAGTGTGGTGACATCCCCTGTGTTTACTGGGGGAATATGCAGCATTTGGTGTATTGTAGTATTTGCCAAAAGGATATGTTCTCTCACACTTGCATTTACACACACCCTACTATCCCCCACTTGCATTTACACACCCTACTAACACTGTATAGACACATCCCGCGTGCCCCTGCACAGTAAGACACAGTCATATTGTTATGCATTGCAAATACCATTTATCCACTCGAGGCATGTGTCAGACATGGTAACTACTGCAGGTCACAGGTATTTATGTGTATGTGTCACACACATACTTCATGTGTGCAATGCCATTGCTGGTTTAGGCAATGGCATGCATTGTTATGCACAAAGACACACACAAGGTCATAATGTGTGACACAACCACACGTGGCAGTTGTGGGTTATCAAAACATACCTATCTGTACTCTGACAATGGTAATAGACCCAGTAGCAGAGCGCACTATTGGCATTACTGGCCAACTAGCCCTGTTTGGCTGTGCTGATAGTGTGGTGACATCCCCTGTGTTTACTGGGGGAATATGCAGCATTTGGTGTATTGTAGTATTTGCCAAAGGATATGTTCTCTCACACTTGCATTTACACACACCCTACTATCCCCCCCACTTGCATTTACACACACCCTACTAACACTGTATAGACACATACCGCGTGCGGCCCCTGCACAGTAAGACACAGTCATATTGTTATGCATTGCAAATACCATTTATCCACTCGAGGCATGTGTCAGACATGGTAACTACTGCAGGTCACAGGTATTTATGTGTATGTGTCACACACATACTTCATGTGTGCAATGCCATTGCTGGTTTAGGCAATGGCATGCATTGTTATGCACAAAGACACACACAAGGTCATAATGTGTGACACAACCACACGTGGCAGTTGTGGGTTATCAAAACATACCTATCTGTACTCTGACAATGGTAATAGACCCAGTAGCAGAGCGCACTATTGGCATTACTGGCCAACTAGCCCTGTTTGGCTGTGCTGATAGTGTGGTGACATCCCCTGTGTTTACTGGGGGAATATGCAGCATTTGGTGTATTGTAGTATTTGCCAAAAGGATATGTTCTCTCACACTTGCATTTACACACACCCTACTATCCCCCACTTGCATTTACACACACCCTACTAACACTGTATAGACACATACCGCGTGCCCTGCACAGTAAGACACAGTCATATTGTTATGCATTGCAAATACCATTTATCCACTCGAGGCATGTGTCAGACATGGTAACTACTGCAGGTCACAGGTATTTATGTGTATGTGTCACACACATACTTCATGTGTGCAATGCCATTGCTGGTTTAGGCAATGGCATGCATTGTTATGCACAAAGACACACACAAGGTCATAATGTGTGACACAACCACACGTGGCAGTTGTGGGTTATCAAAACATACCTATCTGTACTCTGACAATGGTAATAGACCCAGTAGCAGAGCGCACTATTGGCATTACTGGCCAACTAGCCCTGTTTGGCTGTGCTGATAGTGTGGTGACATCCCCTGTGTTTACTGGGGGAATATGCAGCATTTGGTGTATTGTAGTATTTGCCAAAGGATATGTTCTCTCACACTTGCATTTACACACACCCTACTATCCCCCCCACTTGCATTTACACACACCCTACTAACACTGTATAGACACATACCGCATGCGGCCCCTGCACAGTAAGACACAGTCATATTGTTATGCATTGCAAATACCATTTATCCACTCGAGGCATGTGTCAGACATGGTAACTACTGCAGGTCACAGGTATTTATGTGTATGTGTCACACACATACTTCATGTGTGCAATGCCATTGCTGGTTTAGGCAATGGCATGCATTGTTATGCACAAAGACACACACAAGGTCATAATGTGTGACACAACCACACGTGGCAGTTGTGGGTTATCAAAACATACCTATCTGTACTCTGACAATGGTAATAGACCCAGTAGCAGAGCGCACTATTGGCATTACTGGCCAACTAGCCCTGTTTGGCTGTGCTGATAGTGTGGTGACATCCCCTGTGTTTACTGGGGGAATATGCAGCATTTGGTGTATTGTAGTATTTGCCAAAAGGATATGTTCTCTCACACTTGCATTTACACACACCCTACTATCCCCCCTCACTTGCATTTACACACACCCTACTAACACTGTATAGACACATACCGTGTGCGGCCCCTGCACAGTAAGACACAGTCATATTGTTATGCATTGCAAATACCATTTATCCACTCGAGGCATGTGTCAGACATGGTAACTACTGCAGGTCACAGGTATTTATGTGTATGTGTCACACACATACTTCATGTGTGCAATGCCATTGCTGGTTTAGGCAATGGCATGCATTGTTATGCACAAAGACACACACAAGGTCATAATGTGTGACACAACACAACCACACGTGGCAGTTGTGGGTTATCAAAACATACCTATCTGTACTCTGACAATGGTAATAGACCCAGTAGCAGAGCGCACTATTGGCATTACTGGCCAACTAGCCCTGTTTGGCTGTGCTGATAGTGTGGTGACATCCCCTGTGTTTACTGGGGGAATATGCAGCATTTGGTGTATTGTAGTATTTGCCAAAAGGATATGTTCTCTCACACTTGCATTTACACACCCTACTACCCCCCCACTTGCATTTACACACACCCTACTAACACTGTATAGACACATACCGCGTGCGGCCCCTGCACAGTAAGACACAGTCATATTGTTATGCATTGCAAATACCATTTATCCACTCGAGGCATGTGTCAGACATGGTAACTACTGCAGGTCACAGGTATTTATGTGTATGTGTCACACACATACTTCATGTGTGCAATGCCATTGCTGGTTTAGGCAATGGCATGCATTGTTATGCACAAAGACACACACAAGGTCATAATGTGTGACACAACCACACGTGGCAGTTGTGGGTTATCAAAACATACCTATCTGTACTCTGACAATGGTAATAGACCCAGTAGCAGAGCGCACTATTGGCATTACTGGCCAACTAGCCCTGTTTGGCTGTGCTGATAGTGTGGTGACATCCCCTGTGTTTACTGGGGGAATATGCAGCATTTGGTGTATTGTAGTATTTGCCAAAAGGATATGTTCTCTCACACTTGCATTTACACACACCCTACTATCCCCCACTTGCATTTACACACCCTACTAACAGTGTATAGACACATACCACGTGTGGCCCCCTGCACAGTAAGACACAGTCATATTGTTATGCATTGCAAATACCATTTATCCACTCGAGGCATGTGTCAGACATGGTAACTACTGCAGGTCACAGGTATTTATGTGTATGTGTCACACACATACTTCATGTGTGCAATGCCATTGCTGGTTTAGGCAATGGCATGCATTGTTATGCACAAAGACACACACAAGGTCATAATGTGTGACACAACCACACGTGGCAGTTGTGGGTTATCAAAACATACCTATCTGTACTCTGACAATGGTAATAGACCCAGTAGCAGAGCGCACTATTGGCATTACTGGCCAACTAGCCCTGTTTGGCTGTGCTGATAGTGTGGTGACATCCCCTGTGTTTACTGGGGGAATATGCAGCATTTGGTGTATTGTAGTATTTGCCAAAAGGATATGTTCTCTCACACTTGCATTTACACACACCCTACTATCCCCCCACTTGCATTTACACACACCCTACTAACACTGTATAGACACATACCGCATGCGGCCCCTGCACAGTAAGACACAGTCATATTGTTATGCATTGCAAATACCATTTATCCACTCGAGGCATGTGTCAGACATGGTAACTACTGCAGGTCACAGGTATTTATGTGTATGTGTCACACACATACTTCATGTGTGCAATGCCATTGCTGGTTTAGGCAATGGCATGCATTGTTATGCACAAAGACACACACAAGGTCATAATGTGTGACACAACCACACGTGGCAGTTGTGGGTTATCAAAACATACCTATCTGTACTCTGACAATGGTAATAGACCCAGTAGCAGTGCGCACTATTGGAATTACTGGCCAACTAGCCCTGTTTGGCTGTGCTGATAGTGTGGTGACATCCCCTGTGTTTACTGGGGGAATATGCAGCATTTGGTGTATTGTAGTATTTGCCAAAAGGATATGTTCTCTCACACTTGCATTTACACACACCCTACTATCCCCCCCACTTGCATTTACACACACCCTACTAACACTGTATAGACACATACCGCGTGCGGCCCCTGCACAGTAAGACACAGTCATATTGTTATGCATTGCAAATACCATTTATCCACTCGAGGCATGTGTCAGACATGGTAACTACTGCAGGTCACAGGTATTTATGTGTATGTGTCACACACATACTTCATGTGTGCAATGCCATTGCTGGTTTAGGCAATGGCATGCATTGTTATGCACAAAGACACACACAAGGTCATAATGTGTGACACAACCACACGTGGCAGTTGTGGGTTATCAAAACATACCTATCTGTACTCTGACAATGGTAATAGACCCAGTAGCAGAGCGCACTATTGGCATTACTGGCCAACTAGCCCTGTTTGGCTGTGCTGATAGTGTGGTGACATCCCCTGTGTTTACTGGGGGAATATGCAGCATTTGGTGTATTGTAGTATTTGCCAAAAGGATATGTTCTCTCACACTTGCATTTACACACACCCTACTATCCCCCCCACTTGCATTTACACACACCCTACTAACAGTGTATAGACACATACCACGTGTGGCCCCCTGCACAGTAAGACACAGTCATATTGTTATGCATTGCAAATACCATTTATCCACTCGAGGCATGTGTCAGACATGGTAACTACTGCAGGTCACAGTTATTTATGTGCATGTGTCACACACATACTTCATGTGTGCAATGCCATTGCTGGTTTAGGCAATGGCATGCATTGTTATGCACAAAGACACACACAAGGTCATAATGTGTGACACAACCACACGTGGCAGTTGTGGGTTATCAAAACATACCTATCTGTACTCTGACAATGGTAATAGACCCAGTAGCAGAGCGCACTATTGGCATTACTGGCCAACTAGCCCTGTTTGGCTGTGCTGATAGTGTGGTGACATCCCCTGTGTTTACTGGGGGAATATGCAGCATTTGGTGTATTGTAGTATTTGCCAAAAGGATATGTTCTCTCACACTTGCATTTACACACACCCTACTATCCCCCCCACTTGCATTTACACACACCCTACTAACACTGTATAGACACATACCGCGTGCGGCCCCTGCACAGTAAGACACAGTCATATTGTTATGCATTGCAAATACCATTTATCCACTCGAGGCATGTGTCAGACATGGTAACTACTGCAGGTCACAGGTATTTATGTGTATGTGTCACACACATACTTCATGTGTGCAATGCCATTGCTGGTTTAGGCAATGGCATGCATTGTTATGCACAAAGACACACACAAGGTCATAATGTGTGACACAACCACACGTGGCAGTTGTGGGTTATCAAAACATACCTATCTGTACTCTGACAATGGTAATAGACCCAGTAGCAGAGCGCACTATTGGCATTACTGGCCAACTAGCCCTGTTTGGCTGTGCTGATAGTGTGGTGACATCCCCTGTGTTTACTGGGGGAATATGCAGCATTTGGTGTATTGTAGTATTTGCCAAAAGGATATGTTCTCTCACACTTGCATTTACACACACCCTACTATCCCCCCCACTTGCATTTACACACACCCTACTAACACTGTATAGACACATACCGCGTGCGGCCCCTGCACAGTAAGACACAGTCATATTGTTATGCATTGCAAATACCATTTATCCACTCGAGGCATGTGTCAGACATGGTAACTACTGCAGGTCACAGGTATTTATGTGTATGTGTCACACACATACTTCATGTGTGCAATGCCATTGCTGGTTTAGGCAATGGCATGCATTGTTATGCACAAAGACACACACAAGGTCATAATGTGTGACACAACCACACGTGGCAGTTGTGGGTTATCAAAACATACCTATCTGTACTCTGACAATGGTAATAGACCCAGTAGCAGAGCGCACTATTGGCATTACTGGCCAACTAGCCCTGTTTGGCTGTGCTGATAGTGTGGTGACATCCCCTGTGTTTACTGGGGGAATATGCAGCATTTGGTGTATTGTAGTATTTGCCAAAAGGATATGTTCTCTCACACTTGCATTTACACACACCCTACTATCCCCCCCACTTGCATTTACACACACCCTACTAACACTGTATAGACACATACCGCGTGCGGCCCCTGCACAGTAAGACACAGTCATATTGTTATGCATTGCAAATACCATTTATCCACTCGAGGCATGTGTCAGACATGGTAACTACTGCAGGTCACAGGTATTTATGTGTATGTGTCACACACATACTTCATGTGTGCAATGCCATTGCTGGTTTAGGCAATGGCATGCATTGTTATGCACAAAGACACACACAAGGTCATAATGTGTGACACAACCACACGTGGCAGTTGTGGGTTATCAAAACATACCTATCTGTACTCTGACAATGGTAATAGACCCAGTAGCAGAGCGCACTATTGGCATTACTGGCCAACTAGCCCTGTTTGGCTGTGCTGATAGTGTGGTGACATCCCCTGTGTTTACTGGGGGAATATGCAGCATTTGGTGTATTGTAGTATTTGCCAAAAGGATATGTTCTCTCACACTTGCATTTACACACACCCTACTATCCCCCCCACTTGCATTTACACACACCCTACTAACACTGTATAGACACATACCGCGTGCGGCCCCTGCACAGTAAGACACAGTCATATTGTTATGCATTGCAAATACCATTTATCCACTCGAGGCATGTGTCAGACATGGTAACTACTGCAGGTCACAGGTATTTATGTGTATGTGTCACACACATACTTCATGTGTGCAATGCCATTGCTGGTTTAGGCAATGGCATGCATTGTTATGCACAAAGACACACACAAGGTCATAATGTGTGACACAACCACACGTGGCAGTTGTGGGTTATCAAAACATACCTATCTGTACTCTGACAATGGTAATAGACCCAGTAGCAGAGCGCACTATTGGCATTACTGGCCAACTAGCCCTGTTTGGCTGTGCTGATAGTGTGGTGACATCCCCTGTGTTTACTGGGGGAATATGCAGCATTTGGTGTATTGTAGTATTTGCCAAAAGGATATGTTCTCTCACACTTGCATTTACACACACCCTACTATCCCCCACTTGCATTTACACACACCCTACTAACACTGTATAGACACATTATGCGTGCGGCCCCTGCACAGTAAGACACAGTCATATTGTTATGCATTGCAAATACCATTTATCCACTCGAGGCATGTGTCAGACATGGTAACTACTGCAGGTCACAGGTATTTATGTGTATGTGTCACACACATACTTCATGTGTGCAATGCCATTGCTGGTTTAGGCAATGGCATGCATTGTTATGCACAAAGACACACACAAGGTCATAATGTGTGACACAACCACACGTGGCAGTTGTGGGTTATCAAAACATACCTATCTGTACTCTGACAATGGTAATAGACCCAGTAGCAGAGCGCACTATTGGCATTACTGGCCAACTAGCCCTGTTTGGCTGTGCTGATAGTGTGGTGACATCCCCTGTGTTTACTGGGGGAATATGCAGCATTTGGTGTATTGTAGTATTTGCCAAAAGGATATGTTCTCTCACACTTGCATTTACACACACCCTCCTGCTGTACTTATAGGGTGCTGACATCATCAATGTTTTGAAAGGGGAATGTGCATCCTGTAGTGTGTTCTCCTAGTTGCCAAAAGGGATATTTCTTTCATACAGTCTTGAACACACACTAACTCCCTCCACACACACTGAGCATTTACAGGATTCAAACACCTACCTAACTATGTTATGACACTCGAGACGGACACATTAGCAGAGCACGCTATTCGCATTACTTAGAGGTTTCCCTTCTCCTGCTGTACTTATAGGGTGCTGACATCATCAGTGGTTTGAAAGGGGAATGTGCATCCTGTAGTGTGTTCTCCTAGTTGCCAAAAGGGATATTTCTTTCATACAGTCTTGAACACACACTAAGCCCCTCCACACACACTGAGCATTTACAGGATTCAAACTCCTACCTAACTATGTTTTGACACTCGAGATGGATGCATTAGCAGAGCGCGCTATTCGCATTACTGGGAGGTTTCCCTTCTCCTGCTGTACTTATAGGGTGCTGACATCATCAGTGTAGAAAGGGGAAAGTGCATCCTGTAGTGTGTTTTCCCAGTTGCCAAAAGGGACATTTCCCTCTCACAGCCTTTCACACACAGAAACCCCACTCACCCACCCACACACACTGAGCATTTGCAGGATTCAAACTCCTACCTAGCTATATTATGACACTTGAGGAAGATGCATTAGCAGAGCACGCTATCCGAATTCTTGGGCATCTGTTCTGCACCTGCAGTATTTATAGGGTGCTGACATCTTTATTTCTACAGAGGTATGTACATGTAGTACTACCTGTCAGGTGGGGAATAGCATATATATGCATTTGCAGCCACCTACGTCAGGGTCAGATATGCACATCGCACTGGCAGGTTATGTTCTATACCATGCTTTGTGACCACAGGACCTGTAACACACAACACAACCAGTCCAGAACACCACACCCACATCCAGGACACACACTTAGCTTCCCTGGGAACAGTGCCGGGATATGCAGATGTTCACATACGCCATTCCAGTTAACATCAGGTACAGGCATATTGTGTGTGAGAACTACTCAGGCCTCTACCACTTTACCCTACAGCCACGACAATTTGTGAGTCCATGTGCTATGGCAGAACCACACACCACAGCCACATGGGGGAATACATACTGCACCTGTCCATCTGCAACTTGGGTACTCACTGTTCCACACCAGAGGTAGATAACCATTGTTGATATCTGACCATACCCACCTTTCCCTGGACATCCATATCCCATCTCCACCCCCAGGCAAGGTTGTCACTGCACACAAACTGTATTTAGCACAAGCAGACTCTACACTTGTGAAGACTGGGGTGGACGACTTCAGAGGACCCATGCTGGGGGACTATACTGGCCACTCTGCATAATCCTTGACAATTGCATTCTATGAGCATGTGTATGGTTTGCATTGATCATGCTATCCCACATATACCCATGACTGCTCCACAACAAGACACCTGTCAGGTGTACATCAGCCATATATGAGCCATACAACAGACAGAGTGAGCTAATGCATTGCAGAGCTGTAGCCCACAGAGGGAGGACATCTGTGAACAGTTCCGGCACGGCACTTCATTCACACATAATCATTACAGCACAGTGTTGACAGTGGAATTGTCCAGAGAATGCAGATAGGGCTCCCCTCAGTCTGTTATTGATGGACACTTACTGTTAGAGATCCTCAGCAACCCTCTTCCAGCACACACCGACAACATGGCTGTGGCTTAGCACATTCAATCCCTGGGACCTCCACGGTGCCCCTGCTTGACAGAGGCACAGCTCACTAGCCTCACATGTTGCCTTATGTGACCTACTTTACAGTGGCACAGTAGCCTACTGTACTGGGGATGCAGATGCCAAGCACACTCTGGCTGAGCTGTCATTCCCTAGGGCAACATGCCTAGTATTGCTTCTACACCCATATGTTAAATTGTCAGATGCACAATATTTGTTGTGCTGTTCTACTGTTTGCAGGTCTTTATTGCCATAGCATTCCCTGTTCCTATGACCAACTTGTGTATCTGTGGAAGATGTTTGCATATGATGGCGATCCACTATATCACTTATGTCTCTGTAGTCATTTACTGTGCGCACTGGGCAGATTGCTGTGTTGTGGTTGGTTCTTGGACTGACACGTACAAATACCAGATATGTGTGGCCAACTGCTAAACGGAGATATGGCCTAAGTGTGTGAGCATGCCCAGTTCAGCCTTTCCATGGCATGTTGTCTGACATATGCCTCATTTATCAAAGTGTGCGAGCATGCCCAGTGTGAGCTTTCCATATGTTGCACTCTGAAGTCCACCACATATTTGGGTGTGTGTGAACTTCAACAATATCTCACGTTTATGGTTGTGTGTTGGGTGTCATGTTGTGTACTAACTGGCCAACTGCTTCATGTCTGCCACAACAGGGATTATACTGTGCCTGCAAGGATTGCATGGGATACTTTGCAGACAGTTCTCAACATATTTTCATAATGACCTAACACTGTAGTACCGTATTGTGTACTGGTTCAGTACTTTCACTGTGGTGGACAGTATCCTGGGCTTTAGTCCTGTGACTGCTTGACATCTTCATAGTGAGCACAACAGACTGTGTAGGGGCCAGTTGTGCACATATGACCATGTTGCATTTTGTTCAGATATAGACTACCTACACCAGGCTCGTCCAACATTGGTAGTGTATTCCACAACATGGGTGGACATTGGCAAACACTAGCGATGTTCCCTAGGCCATTTCTGATACTAGTCACAGGGTGTGTTTGTCCTTCGACACACATTGTAACTGGAGTTTGCCATGACATATGTCATGGTTAGTATACTGTGCCTCCGTCTACCTCTGACATAACAGTGATACCCAGGGTTAGCCTACCATCTCCCATCCACTCATCAGGATTCCTCTTGAGGGGTGTCGATAAGTGACCCTCTAGCTGACCTGTACCAGGAATTTACCTCTTGAGGGGTGTCGATAAGTGACCCTCTAGCTGACCTGTACCAGGAATTTACTGAAGAGTGGGGGTGCCTTCTGTGTTATGGATCATTCTGTACAGCTTGTCCTATGTATGTCAGAGCTGGGGTTCAGGTCTCTCATGTGCATAGCTCACTGCCATTCAGATTGTACAAGGTGCAGCATGTTCATTGATTCCAGGTTGGAAATGGCTTCATACATCATGCACAGCTTGCCTGTAGCTGGGCAGTATGGCAGTGTGTGGGGCTGCAGTTTGTTTACTCAGGCAACACATGGCATCTGTTCATGCTCTTTGCTACTCCTGGTGGGGTACTGTTGTGGACTTTACAGTTGATGTAGGTGTCTGCTGAGGTATATCCCACAGGGGCTATTGTAGTCAATTGTGACGCTGATGGAGGATGACTGCAGAGCCACAGTGACATCCCCTTATCTACATCTGCTAACCTTCATGTTTGGGTGGGTATATAGTAAATGTTTCTGTGAACACTACAGCCACATGTTTGTCCAGTGCAGGATATCTATCACCTTTTGTACCCAGGTCTCACATTACATGTTAGGTACATCATGGGTTAACACCTGTGTGGTAATTTGTGGGCACTTACTGTATATCCACGGTGATTGTCTATACACAGTTCTGCAATTAGCTTGCTGACATGGCTATGGCTCCAGTTGTCTGTTTGTGGGTGGCCCTTTTGTGGGTTGCTTGTGTCAGCTGGGGGTCAGATATGGTGGGCTGTTTGTACTCCTCTGCATACATGTTCAGTCACAGTCCTTCCATGTTGGCCTATACCTATGGGACATATATACAGAACGGGGGGGGCAGGACCAGGCCTTGTGGGATGCCACTCATATCTGCTTTGTAGTCTGACATGGATGCGGCATGTCTGGCCATGTCAGTTCTGTCCTTGGTCTGGTTTGCAACCCCTCTACTGACATAGGGGTATATATTTAAGCTGGTGAACATATCCATACTGAACTCGTGCGGTATTGTCTAGAAGCATGTGCATGCTCCAGCTACGCTGTGTGGACCACATTGCCCTCTTCAATGACCTTAATGACTGCTTCAAATGGGTCAAACATGTTTAGGGGCAGGATCTACAGTTACAACAGCCACACTGTGTAGGGTCCAGTATCAGTAGGTCCACAATAGCTTTCTGTCTGCGGTACATACTGATCCTTTCCATAGCTGTGCAGACCAAGCTTGTCAGGATCCTGGGGTGGAAGTTTGCAGTATCCATTCAGGCAAAACCTTTGTTGTGAAGGACCACTGTTGTTGTACACTGCTCTTTGGGTACATATCCTGTGGTAAGGCTGACATTGGGCAGTAGTGTGATTTGGCATTCCATTATTCTTGGAGTCCATGTTGGCCTCAGCCCAGGACACCATCACATACCTTTGCTGCTGTGTGTTTTGCTTTGCAGATGATGGCTGTTACCTCAGCATCTGCAATGTCAGGGGACCAGCAGTCTGCTGGGATAGATATTTTGCACGCTGGGGGGGGGGGGTGTTTGCACTGCACCTGTCAGGTTGTATGTTAGCAATATGTGTGTGTGTTTGGTATGTTGTTTGTAATATCTGTGTGATTTGGAGCATATCTGTGGATGCCAACATGGTTCCTACCATCAGTTAGGTAAGCCTTTTGATTATCCTTAGTGTCCTGTACATTTTGTATCTTCATAGGTTCATGGGTTCATACTAGGCTATCCACCCTAGGGCATTAGTAAGCCTAGCCAGAGTGTGTGTGTCTTTCGCCACCCCTTGCTATGTTTCTATTATGGCCATTTATGAATTTCTTTACTGTGCCTCTGTCTGGTCGTGACACAGTGAAGACCCCCAGTATACATGTACGATCATCCATCCACTTGGCAATATTCCTGTTGAGGGGTGTCAGTGAGGGGCTGTGCCTAACATGGATTGGGATCCTGTTTCTGGGTGTGGGGAGCTTCTGGGTTATGTATCTGTCCCTCCAGCACATCTTATTTCATTATGTGTTGAGGCTGACATCTGTCACTCTCACAGCTCCAATGGCGTTGATTTCCTGTGGTGTAGCATGTCCATTACTCCTGTGTTGGACATGGCCTTGTACAACAGACATACAATGCCTCTGTGTAGGCAGTCTGAGACTGCATTCAGCTGGGGTGTCTACAGCCAGGCAGCATATGACATATATTTCACACCTTTTATCCTGTTGGTGGGGTAACTATGAGGTCTTCCGAACCGCTGCAGGTGTCACGTACGGTACATCCCATATGAGTCATTGTACTAGATTATGGGTCTGATAAGGGAACAGTACAGTGGCACAGTGACCTCTGTTGATGTTGATGTGAATCATTTCATGATACGGTGTCCAATATCGACAATCTTCCTAGCCACATTGGCATTGTGAGTGTCACATGACAGATTACTGTCGACTTGTGTCCCTAGGTCCCTGATTACTCCTTGCATACATAATGGTTTGCCACCTATGTGGTAATTTGTGTGTACCTTGTCTGGTATTTGGTGGGACATTCATACTGTCCAGTGTTTTCAGGATGTCTGGGTGGAGTTCTTGTGTGTGAGAGTGTGGTCTGTCGCATGCTACAGACTGTACAGCAGTTTGGACTACACTTAGGTGCACATGGGTGGTCTCCGCTGCTTTGTGCATTGTCAGTTACCTGGCCATATGGGTGTCTGTGCTGCATATGGATACCCCCCCCCTCCTTTGATGTTTTGGTCCAGGTGTTGGGGCCATAACACATGATATGTGGTATAACCTAGTAGTGCTGGTGTGCTATCACTAGGCTTGCAGCAGGCTTCTGTCACTGCACAGACATTGATGTTCTCCATAATGGGAAGTGCCTCAGGGGCATGCATATTGCAGTTTACACATCTGGCATTGGTCAGCATTACCCTTATGTTTCCTACCACTTATGTTTTCTAGGGTGGTGGGTAGTCTTTTTGGCCTTGCCTACATACAGCTCTATGGAGGTGGCAAAGGCCTTAACCAGTATCCAGACGTACAGGGGTAACAGGTGCAAGCCATCCCTGGAACAGCAGCATGGCTTCTCATGCTTGACATCTCAAGCAGACAGACATTAGACCCTCTTGGACTGACAGCTGTAACTGTGCCAGCTGTTAAACATGATCATTCTGTGTTTGTACTGTGGCATCATTCTTGGTGAGGGTTGGATGCTGCACACAGCCAGTGTCATACCGGCCTGGGGTACATACTCAGAGGGATCATCCATGTCTCTTTTCATGTAGACCAGGGAGGTACATCTCAGGTCATTCACACCAGCATGGACATTGAGTGCATCATATATCTGCTTGCTTTGGGGTAACCTGCATACTTGTGTTATGTGGCATTTTGTGGCAGCCTACAGGCAGCTTACTCTACCCTTTCCCTTGTTCAGTCTGGTGAGTGGGACAGCAATGTGTCTGCCTATACAGACACCTATTACAACTGTATCAGGCATGTTGTTTCTCCTTCTGGCCTGTGACTGTTTGGCACACCAGCTTTGTGTACTATTTGTTGCTTGTGCTATGTTTGGAGGTTGTGGTTGCTTGTGATCTGCTTTGGAGGCTTCTGTTGGTGTGGTGTGTTTGTAATTAGGGTCTCCGGGAATATTTTTCTGTGTTTATGTGTTTGGTTTACAGTTGTGGTAGGTCTATGTGGGACTGGGTTTGTGGTGTATGTGGTTACCTTCTCCTCCTGACTAGTTTTGACAGTACTGAGTTGGTGGAGCTCAACCTCTGGTTTGGATACATGGTTGCATCTATCACATATATTTGTATTTATTGGGGGGTGTTGTGGTTGTCTGTGTACTTGGGACAGGTGTCACATTGCCTCTGGATTCACAGATTCTACTTGTTGTGGCTGGACATAGTGGATTGTATGTGTGGACATATGTTATTGCCATACTACTGGTCAGTGATTACTTCCCTTTTTATGTTTGCTCTATCATGTGGTAGCTTCCTCATTCTCTTGCATGGTTTGGTAATGGCTGGAGTCCAGCATGCCAGATGCCTGAGTGTATGGCATTGTGTATTGTTGTTATTTGTGATTGCATACTCCAAGCATTCCTGGCTGTGTTCATGGAATGCCTGTATAACATGTTCTGCGGTGTGTCCCATATTCTGCACTTGCACAGGGCCTTTCATGGATTCCACATCAGTTTGGAGGGCTGCAACCTATGCTTTACACATGTTTTTCACTGTGGTATTCTGGCCAGGGACTGGGTTCTGGATGTGTATATCCAGTGTGATTACTCTATGGTCTGGTCTTACCAGTGAGGGATACACTTCTCATCTTGCCATCCAGTACACATGTTACTGATTATCACATCCAGTTTGCTTACCCCTCTTGCGGGAGTGGTACATTGCTCCTGGGCATTTTGGTTTATGGATTCTGGGAACTTTTCTCCTACTGTGTTGGTGCTAGTATAATGCTCCCAGTGTATGTCTGGGTATTTTCAGTCAAGCAATATAATGTGGTTTGGGGGGCTTGATATATTCATGTATTCCAACATAGGCCAGGTGCAGTTCCTGGTATTAGGACAGTAGTCTGCAGCAGGCTATATACTGGGAGGCGGTTTTAGCCATTGGTATTTGAACATGGCTAGTCCATGCTGCTTCTTGTTGTGGTACCAACATGGGGGTGTGGTTATCCTTGACATTTATTGGTAGTCACCCTCCTTTTGTAGCTTGTTCCATGTTTTGCGGCTGTACAGCACAGTATGAGGTGTGACCTGGTAGTGTTAGGGTGCTGATGTGAGCCTTGACCCAGTTCTCTATTACAGGACTGGTATCTACATTCTCCATACTGTGTGCGTTTACACTGCACACATCTTGCTGTTTAGACTTCTGGCATTGGGTAGCATTACATCTAGGTTCCTATCCCTTGTGGTACCTATGAAGGTGGGTTTGTGTTTTGAGACTTACCTATTCAGGGCATGCTGTGGGTACTGACAACCTTTGCCAGTATCCATGGGGCATGGAATGATAGGTGCACACCACCCGTAGCAGGTGGTGCATCATGTCATGCTCCGCATGTCTTCCCAGCCTGAAACACATTGGCTCCCCTTTGACTAACTGCATTACTTCAGCCAGTTATTGCACTTGATCATCCCATCGTCATTTTGTGGCTTCATGCTGGTGAGGGTGGATGTTAGTCAGGGTGCTCAGGTGTGCATATAGTACATGGTGTTACATTACTTAACACATGGCATTCATGCCTCAGGTGGTGCTGCAGGGCTGCCTCTGTCAGATGCACATATTACACTTCCCTGTACATGTTTGTGAGCAGGTCATGTCATTTTAGGCATCCATGTTATTATTTGAGTGAGTCAGAGGGGGTATCATTCCCAGGGTTCCTACTGAGCCAGTGTATGTGCTATGCGTTGCCTCTTTGCCAAGGCCAGGGCATACTGGGCACACCTCCTTCTGCCTACTGGGGCAGGCTCAGGTTCCTCCTCCTCCGAGTCACGCTCTGCCTGTGATGGCCTTGGCAATGGTGGGGGGCTGATTGGCCCAGCCCTATGCTGGTCCTGCTGCAGCTGTTTTCGCAAGATCATATTAGCTCAATACATTATATTTCATTTAACTCTTCATATAGTCATTAATGTTATGTATATTTTGCCTTATATATTAAGCGCAGCAAGGTATCTTTTTAGATTTATATTTAATACGTTCATTAATTATGAATACTTGTATTTTAGTGAATTTTTTACTTTAGATATTAGCACATTATCACATGTTACTAATATGTTTTATAGGAGTAATTTATGTGCATATAGAGATGATGGTTTATGTTTTATGAAACTCAGGCACATTATATATTGTTTAAGGTATATACCTTTAATGTTTTTGGCGGTTTTTTACTAATTGATGTTATTAGAATGATATATAATGGTGTATGAGCACTTGTTTAATTGTTCTGAAGAAGACTGAGGTGTCCAGTCGAAGCTCAACTTGTGGATTAAAGTTTCAAGTTTTTAAGAATTTCATCTTCCGTGTACGAGTCTCTGTGTCCTCAGGTTCCTGTCATTACTTATTGGTTGGTACTTTTGCCTTTGTTCTTGGGTTGTCTGCTTTTATGGATCCGGAGGAGACTACTGGGGCTTTATGGTCACGGGAAGAGTTTTGCGATCTTCGAGCTGAAGTTTCAGCTGTTCAGAGTGAACTAAAAAAGCTACATGAACTTGTAGCTAACTTGACATCAAATTGCTTTAAATTGCATCAGGTACTTGATTCTCGTGGTGTAAATGTTAAACAGCCAAGCACTCCTGTGTTTACGCACGAACGTGAAATAGCAGCTGACGACCATATGATCCAACACGCTAGTGAGCAAGAACGTGAATGTGTACGCAGTAGACGGGATGTGCCCACGCCTGAAAAAGTGTTACCGCAAGTGTTTAGAACGAAGGAAGACGCTAGTAACCTTTCCAATGGTCAAATTGACTTATTAGATGATGGGACTAATTCAGTAACCATACAAAATGAAGCCGATTGTTTCTCCATTCATGATGCTGGTATTCCGTTTGACCAGCTTGGCATTTCACCCGCACAAGATTTCACTTTTGACTTCAGTGTCGCTAGGGCTAGACGGGAAGCGGAGCGAATAGGAGCAAGGCCTAAAGTTACACAAGTGAGTAAACAGGGTGAAATGTATGTTAAGAAATCACTGAATGCACGAAAAGATATTGCTCATCACGTTATTTCTAGCCCTAAACCTAAGTTCATGATGTATGATAGACATGGTGGTGATAGGAACAATACTCCTAAAAATGTGTTCAAGAGAAACATTATTGTTCATGAAAAAGATCTTATGGAAAAGTTTTTGAACAATAAGTCAAATGAATTTAATTTCCAGCTAGGTTCTCAAAACCATCAGGACTTTAAGGAACATGTGTATGGTTCTTTAAAAGACATGATTTTTGATTTTGGGAAGAGACTTGTTGCATACAAAAATTGCAAGATGGACATCAGTTATTTGAACAATTGTTTAAAATTAAAGGTGGTACCTAAAGGCTTAAGGTTTTTTAAGCTTCCGTTGGGTATCCCATACACTCAAAATGTAATTAATGAGTTCAATGAATTATTTGATAATTTTGGATGTACATATATATCACTTTTGATCAAATTCCAACAAGAAAAATGTGAGTTATTGGTTGAAGAGTTAGAAAATATGTATGAAACTATTACTTGTGATGTTGATTTTGATTCATGGAAGGAACTATTTAGTAAACAATTTCATTTAGCAGATAGTAAAATCAAAAGCATTTTTGAAAGGAAAAGTAACAAACTAGTTAGAGATGTAGACTCATATAATTCAAACCGGGCGTACATATGGCCTAAATGGAAGAATAGTGAGGGAAGATCTTCTCTGAATTCTCCTAGTAAACTAAGAAATGAGGAAAATTTTCAGATGGAATACCCACAGCTCCCCAGAAACCCACGCAAGCCATGGAACAAATACAAGAAATAACAGCATTACCCCACACAAGTGTCAGTGATGTTTCAAGGGATATTCCATCCACAGTTATGGACCCCTTCTTGATACCCTCGTTTGCACAACCTGTAGTACACAATGAAACAGTACGAACCAATCTTTTGGTTATGCGGACCCCTCACTATACACATGTTACATACGAGGGATTCAATGTCTATAACTACACTGACGTGGAGGTTGATGAACAGTTCATTAAGGTCATGAGTAAAGGAATGAAATTTATTCCCACAGTGTGCAGCAATATATTTGACAATATTAAGCAAGTGAAACTTTACTGCCGAAAATTAAATTTGGCTATTTTATTTGATAATAAGGTAGATAATCAAGGTTATTTAGATATTCCATCTTTACGCAAGAAAAATACATTTGTTCCTGTTTCCCATCCCAGCATTTCCAATTATGAACAACTAGTTTGCAAGGACTTATACAAACTACACAGGGATTTAAGGAAAAGGCAGGACCAGTACAACAACATTCAATTCAATTTGACTTCATCAGAGAGAGAATGTTTAAACAATATTACATGTAACAGAGAACTACGTATTATGAAACCGGATAAAGGGGGTGGGATCGTCATATTTCAAACTGACGTGTATAATTCCTGTATAATGAAAATCTTAAATCAAACGGACACATATGAATCTGTGTCCATCAATCAGATTAACATAGGACACAGACGTATAGATCTAGCCATCGAAGAGTATCTAATTGACAACAGGATTACGAATGAGACTTACATGTTTTTGAAAAACGACTATCCCATTTTGGCAAAAATTGTGGGGATTCCAAAAATACACAAATGTTTGGATCACCCCCCCTTTAGACCCATCATATCCGGTTCCAATTCCAAAACTTTCAATATAGGGAGATGGATAGACCACCAATTGAAATTCATTTACCAAACAATTCCTCACATAATGAAAGATTCTTGGAATTTTTTAGGTAAATTAACACACGACATATGGAATAAGGATCTTATTCTCTTAACGATTGATGTAGTGGATCTTTTCCAAAGCATACCCAAAGAGGAGGGTTTAGAACATTTTGCCAACAGCTTGAAAAAACATTCCACCTTTAGTTGGGACAGAATATCCCTTTTGTGTGATATGATGGGGCTTGTGTTGGAACACAATTACATTGTCTTCCAAGAGGAATATTACAAACAAATAAAGGGTGTTGCGATGGGAGCCTCTTGTGCTCCCATCTTTGCAAACCTCGTGATGTTAGATTGGGAGGAAGAAATTGTTTTTAAAAGAGAGTTTTTTTCTTACATATTATTTTACGCCAGATTTTTGGACGATATCTTCGTTCTCTGGCATAGCTCTATGGAGAAATTAGACGAATTTATGGAATTTATGAACAACTCCTCCCAGTTTTTAAAATTCACTTACAGCACCAGCACCACGAACATTCCTTATTTAGATGTGATGATAGGACTTGAAAAGGAAGGTTTTTCATCTAAGATTCATCGGAAACCCACCTTTTCTAATGATTATTTATGTTTTACTAGTAACCACCCTAGATATATATTTAAAAATATTGTCAAAGGCCAGTGTATTCGAGCGGCCAGAATGTCTTCCACAGACACTATTATGACCACTGAGCTCGATACTCTTAAAAAGTTATTCCTCAATCGGGGGTACCCACATCAGATGTTAGTGGATGTAATTCAGTATGTGCACAAGGAATGGGGGAATAAATATTCCCCCTTATTGGGAAATTACGAGGACAAAAGGGAGGTGACGGTTAAAGAATTTTCTTATAAAAGAGCATGTATTTTAACCTATACACCTCACACTCATTACATCCAGGACATCTTGTGTCATCATTGGGATTTAATTAAGGCTACTAAATTGGATCAACTGGTGGGTAGCGAACCCAAATTTATATACAAGACAGGGAGTAATCTTAAAAGATTATTGGAAAATGACAATAGTTCTTTAGATAGATCAAATATGTTCAAGGGAACAAAAAAATGTGGAAGATGTAGGCAATGCCACTACATTAATGAAGACAGACATTTTAAGTTAAAAGATCTGAATTTTACCTATATAAAATCTAGAACTGGAAATTGCAATACAAGTCAAGTGGTTTATCTTGCGTTATGTGTAGCCTGTTCTGCCTACTATGTAGGCAAAACTGAACGCCCCTTAAAAAAGCGGATATATGAACATGAATACCGTATAAAGAAAAAGGACACAAAAAATGCTCTATATAGACATTTACATGAGCAAGGGGTAGAGCACACCTTCCGGTTTACGATAATTGACCAAGTGAGGAGTTCAACATTTGGGGGCAATTGGAAGATGCGGTTGTCTGCTTTAGAGAGCAAGTGGCAGATAGTTTTGGATGCCACACGTCCCCCTGGGTTGAACGATTCTATTAGTATCAAACCTTTTTTAGCATTGGCTTGATAGACACGCCAGTCATTTTAAAATGGGCTATAGTGTTTGTATATTTTACATTGATGCACAGAGCTTTTTAGCTCAATACATTATATTTCATTTAACTCTTCATATAGTCATTAATGTTATGTATATTTTGCCTTATATATTAAGCGCAGCAAGGTATCTTTTTAGATTTATATTTAATACGTTCATTAATTATGAATACTTGTATTTTAGTGAATTTTTTACTTTAGATATTAGCACATTATCACATGTTACTAATATGTTTTATAGGAGTAATTTATGTGCATATAGAGATGATGGTTTATGTTTTATGAAACTCAGGCACATTATATATTGTTTAAGGTATATACCTTTAATGTTTTTGGCGGTTTTTTACTAATTGATGTTATTAGAATGATATATAATGGTGTATGAGCACTTGTTTAATTGTTCTGAAGAAGACTGAGGTGTCCAGTCGAAAGCGCTCAACTTGTGGATTAAAGTTTCAAGTTTTTAAGAATTTCATCTTCCGTGTACGAGTCTCTGTGTCCTCAGGTTCCTGTCATTACTTATTGTGGATATATATCAACAGAACAAGATTTTATACATCCAGAGTTAGAATTCTCTTTTAGTCCTAGATTCTATGCAAATTGTGATACATCAGGACTTATCTATTTAGCTACGTGCCATACATGTCCTGCATTTTATGTAGGCATGACTAAAAGAAAATTTAAACATAGAATCTATAATCATATTTACGACATTAGAAACAATAATCAACTAAATGCATTGGCTAAGCATATTAACACCCATAATGGACATGGCTTTGAATTTAGAGTACTTCAAATAATACCTCAGAGACAGAGAAGGGGAGACTACATGAGCCATTTGGAGCAAAAAGAACTAGAGTGGGTTTTCAAATTAAGAGCCCATTACCCACCAGGTCTTAATGCATATGTCTCACTACGCTCTGTGTTGAAGTCCCGTAGATGAAGCTATGATCTAGCAGTTATTAGTGTTGTACTCATGTTCACTGAAATAAAAATTTTATATTTATATTTATTCAAAATTTATGTTCACTACATTGTATAGTATTTTATTTTATTAATATATATGAAATTGAGTTTCATGCGTAGGTTTATATATAAAATATATTGTATGTATATTTACATTTATATTTGTCTATTTATATTTGTCTATATACAATGTTTTAGAGAGGAGTTTTTATTATAATACTATTAATATTGTCCATATGTTTGTTTAGATTATATAAAATTTTTTTGTTGCTTTAAGGAAGTGATGCCATCAATGTTTGTTTGAACAAGGGGTTAATTTAATGCACAGCCCTCATTGGATGATTTGAATTAATTAGACTATTTGGTTACATTTAAATAGGGTTGATTCATTTTATTCTGTGATCTGAAGAAGCGTAGCGATACGCGAAAGCGCTCATCTCTGTTTTATATACAATAAACGCATTGGATTTTATACTGATTCTGCCTTTTCCTGTGTTGGGACTGCACGTGTGTTTTTTTTGCCTGTGACCTAGTAGTGTTAGGGTGCTGATGTGAGCCTTGACCCAGTTCTCTATTACAGGACTGGTATCTACATTCTCCATACTGTGTGCGTTTACACTGCACACATCTTGCTGTTTAGACTTCTGGCATTGGGTAGCATTACATCTAGGTTCCTATCCCTTGTGGTACCTATGAAGGTGGGTTTGTGTTTTGAGACTTACCTATTCAGGGCATGCTGTGGGTACTGACAACCTTTGCCAGTATCCATGGGGCATGGAATGATAGGTGCACACCACCCGTAGCAGGTGGTGCATCATGTCATGCTCCGCATGTCTTCCCAGCCTGAAACACATTGGCTCCCCTTTGACTAACTGCATTACTTCAGCCAGTTATTGCACTTGATCATCCCATCGTCATTTTGTGGCTTCATGCTGGTGAGGGCAGATGTTAGTCAGGGTGCTCAGGTGTGCATATAGTACATGGTGCTACATTACTTAACCCATGGCATTCATGTCTCAGGTGGTGCTGCAGGGCTGCCTCTGTCGGATGCACATATTACACTTCCCTGTACATGTTTGTGAGCAGGTCATGTCATTTTAGGCATCCATGTTATTATTTGAGTGAGTCAGAGGGGGTATCATTCCCAGGGTTCCTACTGAGCCAGTGTATGTGCTATGCATTGCCTCTTTGCCAAGGCCAGGGCATACTGGGCACGCCTCCTTCTGCCTACTGGGGCAGGCTCAGGTTGTTCCTCCTCCGAGTCACGCTCTGCCTGTGATGGCCTTGGCAATGGTGGGGGGCTGATTGGCCCAGCCCTATGCTGGTCCTGCTGCAGCTGTTTTCACAAGATCATATTATGTAGCATAGCACATACCATGACAATTTGGGTACATGTAGTTGGTGTGTACTGCAAGGCTCCACCAGCTGTGTCCAGACACCAGAACTGTGACTTGAGCAGCCCAAACACATGCTCTATTACATTACGTGTTTCTGCATGTGCCTCATTACGGCGTTCCTGTTCAGGTGTGTGTGCGTTTCTGATGGGTGTCATCAGCTACGGCTCCAGTGCATAACCTGCATCCCCCACTAGGTGTCCGTGTGGGATGTCCCCATTGGCAAATGTCTGGTACAGCTGCGTCAAATGCCAGATGTGGGAATCGTGGTAACTCCCAGGGCAGCCAGCACACACATTCATTATTATGCCCTGGGCATCACACATGACCTGGCAGTTGATGGAGGGGAAGCCCTTGCGGTTAATGTAGGCCCTACCCCGCTCACCAGCTGGTGCTTTGATGCGTATGTGCGTGCAGTCTATTGCACCCACTACCTCAGGGTATTCCGCTATTTGCTGGAAGAGACGCACATTGCTGGCCAATACCTCATGGGCATTGGGGAAATATACATGATAACTGACATGTGCTGACATGGCATCCAGGAACTGGTGCAGTACCCTGAAGGCTGATGCCTGTGATATCCCCATCATATTGCCAGTTGGTCTCTGGAAGGTACCTGTTGCGAGTATTTTTAGGCCAACACATACCTTGGTTTCCTCTGGGATGGGTTCCCCTCTGTTGGTTCTGTGTGTGAGGCGTGGCCTGCACAGCTCAACAATTTGCTGCAGGAGCTCTCTGTCCACTCTATAGAGCTCTACTATCTCCAGCTCATGTAACCCGTGGTAAGTGACCCTGGGCCTGTACACTCTTCTCCGTCTCCTCACTGTGGGATGTCTGGCACCATCTGCATTGTCACCACCCTCAGCAAGTCGCCTATGTCTCATTATGACAGCTATGGCAGCCCCTAACATTTCTGCTCTGAGTGAAGCTTTTTCAGTTTTCACTTCTATTAGCTTACTCCTGTCTTGCAGTGTCTCTTAAGAGAAACATCCTGCACTACTGTTTGCAGAGTTTTAAGTGCTGGGCTGGGCTACTATTCTGCCTGTGTAATTGCCTGCTTCTAATTGTTTTCACCTGCTAGCTTCAGCAGTTATCCCTGCTAGCTTCCTATTAATTCTGTTGCTTCCTTTTTTCTTTCTGTTTCCTCAGGGGGGAGCAACGTGCATACCAGCAGAAACACGCTCACAGTGTCTTACACGCGTGCACACATGCTTACATGGTTCTGAATCTACTTATTCGGGTTAAAACGTGCGCATACCCACGCAAACACTGTTACACATCTGCCAATAGCTTCCAACATGCTCAGCCTGCCCTACACATGCGCACACCAGCGCAAACAGTGTTAACATCTCCCAACACGCTCCCACATGCTCAGTCTGCCTTACACACGCGCACACTGCCCTCCTCGCGCTTCATGGCGTGCACACGTGCGCATGCATGCCCAGCAAGAAACTTTGGTGTAAGTAACAGTGTACACCTTCCATTTCTTGACTTTCCCTGACTTATCTAGTGGCACACCTCTTTCCATGATCTGTGTCTGTCATCTGTCATGTTACACTGACCGCCAATGAACTGCATTTCTTTCTACCATTCCCCCCTGTGATGTCACCTATCTCCTACTCTATTCCTCCCCCTTGTGTATCTCTTACACTACTCAGACTGTGTTCATTTGCTATGTGACTGTGAGATTCAGTATCCTAACCCTCATTTACATGAGATTGCCTACTAATGCTTAGTTACTTGTCTTAGACTCAGCTTCCCCCCTTAGCAAACACTACATGGTGGCCATGTTGTTTTTGGTCTGCTGGTCCCTGCATTGTCATTCCATGTATTGCATGAAACCCACATTTGTGGTTTATAACCTTCTTTTTTATGTTTTTATACAGCGCAGCCCGTTTGCGCGGGGCTGCACTGGGTAAAAAATATATATATATTTTTATTATTTTTGCATCAGGTTACCTTGCCAATGGCCACATATTTGGCCATTGGCATGCTGCCTGAGACATATGCACCCTTTATTTGGAGCTGACATGGCTCCGTTGTGGAATTTGCAGAAACGTACTCAGTTGTCAACTGAGTACATTTCTGCAGCTAAAACGTCTCTTACACGGACTGGTTTCTGCTTCGTGGATCGCTAATATACCTCATTTGCATACCTTTTGGCTGCAAGTGAGGTATTTAGCATGTCCATGCCCAGTCTGTGTCAGAGACGTTTTAGCTGGTCTCTTACACAGAGTTTAGGGCTGTTCCTGGATCGCGAGGCTTGCATGAAGTGTTACACGTCTCTTACACTCCGTGCAAGCCTTCGTGAATCTTGCCCATTATGTGTACAAACATTTCCCTCTTTAGTCACTTGATTAAAACATTACTTAGTATCATTTATCCCTAAGATGGTATGTCTAAATGATATAAGAATTATCTATTTGCATCTAACCATATTTGTGGATTATTTTTAACACAGCAAAACAAGTGCTCAAATACTTTATAGATTTTATATCTCCATACAGAAAATATTTGGACTGGATCTTCAAAATCATCATAGCAATAACATCACTGTCATAAATATTCAATATTGGCAAAAGTAAATCCTCTTTCTCAATTTTGCAACATCTTATTTGGTCCGGCATGTACTGACAAAGCATTTGCTCAACCATAAACTTAAAAACAAAGGTAAATTATGATAATGCATTCACCTCTATAGCATCCTTTCATAATTTGTTTATAATATCTCCCAATTTGGCACACACCATACTTTTTTTAGTTTATTGATTAATGTTTGTGATGAGATTATGGGGATAAGCTCATCTTATTTCAGCACCCACCTCTAATATAAGACTTCACTCTGCCCAAAGAGTTTGCACAATTATATTATTTTTTTCTTATGGTAAGGATTCTAATATTTTAATTGTTAAGCAGTGTTTCTCCTCCTTGTCTCTAACCTGTTGACCTTTTCTCATATTTTCTTGTATGATATTTACCTAAATGCATACTTCTCATGATATAGGCAAAAATAAAAAAAATCCCATATCTGACATGTATAAAAGAAAACTAACCACATATAAATCTAATTATACTACTTATGTCACAGCTAAATTTACAGCGAAATTCATCATTGCCAATCAACAAGCCTGTATCTTTATCCAGTAATAACTCTCATTCTAGGCAGCTTGTTCATTCTACCATCTGCACCAGTTAATGTTATCTGATTTTCCAAACACTGAATAAAAATAATTCTCAAAATGTCTAAAATATCAGACAGTTTTAAATTATCTTAAATTGAGCTTGCACATGTGGCATAGAAAGACAAAGACCTGTCTGTGGCTTTGGTGAATCAAGTTTGACTAGCAATTCACATCTGAAGATGCAGGTGGGGTGGGGTGGGGGGATGCCTATGCTAGAGGCGAGCATGCTGGATTGCTCCCTTTCTGAGCCATGATGGAGACCTTGGTTCATATAGATTGTCAGGCTGTGTATGCAGTGGTGAGATGACTTCTTTGGGTCCTGTGCAATCATGTTCTCAAACCACTCCTCACAGCCAGGCAAGCTGAATAACTTCTGCATGATGCCAGCATGCTTAGGGGGGAGGGGGGATATCTCAGCATGAAAAAGCCCTGGTGTACCTTGCTGGACAAAACTGTGGAGTACTGTTTACTCTTCTCTCCTCTCCTATATGTTCCTAGTCCCCTTTCCGATCCACCAACAGCCCCTGGAAGAGGGCTAGTACTGGGTAAGACGTTCTGTCCTGCCCCTATTTCTCTATGAATTCCTGATCCTGTTCACACTGTCAGTACAACCAGACATACTTTATTATACACAGTTGGGATTCCCCATGACCTGCACTGCACAGGATGGAACTTCAGTCAATTTACCCAATAAGCACTAAAACAGATCAACATTTGCTGTCTATTAATTGTATGGCTCAGCCAGTCAATTCATATGTCTTGTATCATCCTCATCTTAGCATTTGTCACCCAACAGGTCTAGCAAAGGAAATTGTATGTACTTTTAGCTACTTGGGCTCATCTTTAAGGTATCCAAATGTATCTAACTTCTTTAGTACCCAGAATTAGAAGGACAGAATACCAGCACTGCCCAGAAAACACACCATAGACCAAACACAAAGCTCATCATTGCTGTCCACAGGCTCCCAATGTCTACATTATCAATATCATAAGTTTCACTATATTGGACATTAAGTCAGATTCCCTGTGTCCCAGTCACAATCAAGCGTCATGAGAAAAAGTGCTAATTAAAACAGTTTTCTTATCCTCACAGGTGACCTAGGTAACTCTGACAAGGAATATTTATATGAGAGCCATCAAAAACAGTCCGCAAGCATTGGGATGCTCAGAAACCCAGTGAGATAAAAAGACCTCATTGTAGGTCTGTGTTGAACAAATGTAAGTATGACATGTTGCTACTAGCGACAACATAAAACACAGTTAACACAAGGAAGATTAAATAATGCCCTAGAAGCTTGATGAGGCTTTCAGGTTTGCTCAGCTATTACTATAGCAGTTCAAACTCTAAATGCAAAAAACATATGAGTTCACCAGATTGTCTTTCACATGTTCTACATGGTCCAGTGTTTCTATTCTCTTTGATTGTAAGATTTATAGGTGCTTACTAGGCAGGTAGTCTGAGCCAATATATAAAGCCTAGCTGTGCAATTTAGGGGGTCAGTTTGTCACCCTACTCAGAGAGAGCTATACTACTTTTTCCAGGAGTAAACTGAGGTACAAATACAATAATCAAAGTATACCTGGAAGGAATCCCATTTGTTACAATGCTTTCTATGACAAGTGAGCTTGTTCCATATTCAGGTCAGTCTTTTGGTGAGGAAACTATTTCTTCAAATGGTCTTTTTTAATATTGCACTAAAGTCAGATGTCTTTGGAGTGACTGAGTTTAGTATTACCAATACTTATTGAGATGGAAGAGGTCTAGTATGACATGATCCTTCATAGCCTAAAAGCAGAAGCAGAGATCTTCATCAAAAGTGGGTGCAGCTCAGAGAAAATGAGAAGGGTTTTAGTGAGACTAGGTAGCTAAAGGAAGTCGGTCAGCTTTGATTTCTATATAGAATGTTATGCAGCCTTTCTAGTTGGGAATGGTGTTTCAAGTGGTATTTTCCAAATGCTGTATTATGCTCTATTATTGGCCCGATAAGGTGAGATTAGAGGGAGATTATGACATCCTTGGACCTGGAGGATATGTCTTCAGTAAATAACTAGACAAGGTAGATGGGTTTCATGACTTAAACTGATATGAAATTATTGAAGAATATTTCACTGTTGATGAAAGCATTTAGAACTGTAGTGATGTGTTGATCTTATGTGCAGTTCTACTGCTTTACAAAGGCAACTGCACTGGATTTTGGCATTAAACTTTAGGCCATATACCCAATGTTAATTCTGTCAAGCCCCTCTTAAAGTATATGGAAGTCCATGGGAGATTAAATAACAGTGCTCCATTTATAGTCCTCAGCAAACATGATTATACATCATAGACATTTGACATCTGCTTTAACATTGGAGAAACAGATGTAAAAAATGAGGAAACTGAGGACAGAGTCCAAAGGGACACCAGTAGTGATGTGCATTTTAGATGAGGAGGAAACAGCAAGTCTTACTGCATATATTTGATTGGAAGACCAATTTGAACCCCAAATGTTGATGTAGGGAGTTTATGTTGACACTAATCTAGTGAGAGTGTTAATACTGTCAGCATGAAGAATCGTATTGAAGGTTATAGTGAGGTCCAGATACACAGTATGGGGAGAGCAACCTCTGCTGATGACAGTTCATTACATTTTCAAATACATCTACCAGATTAAAGACACCAGCTCTGCCTTTCAAAAAGCTGCTTTAATTATGGTCTAAGGTTTGTAGGTCACCAGTTTACCTCCTTCTAACTTTGACCAAGATATGTTCCATGAATTTACAGATGGTGCTCTTGAGTCTAAAAAGACAAATGGTTGCCAATGTCTGTGGACTTGCAGAATAACACCATCATGGCTGTTGTCTAGAGATTAGGTACATTCTTCTTGGAGATACTCAAGTTGAAAAGGTTTAGTAGGGATTTAGCAATATTGTACTATGTCCTATCTAACAGACAGCCTTGTATAGTGCCTGTGCTCATTTTGGTTTTAGATAGAGCTTCTAGGATATGGTCCTTATTGACTTTGCAAGAAGTATAGTTTAATTTACTAGATGCATTACATGCTGTGTAACTTTTCATTTTTTACTACTTTGATATATTGTAACACCTAAACATGCCATTAAGAATGCTTAGAAATGTATAAATGCTAATAGCGTAACATGGAGTTTTCTCCCCGGGCCTCCACTCAGAATGGACCTGTGCCCAGTCAGACCCTCCCGGTTAACAAATGTAAAATAAAAAAATAAAATAAAATAAATAAATAAAATAAATTATTTAAGGCAGAGGAAATGGGATGTCTAGGAGGGGTGAAACCGGAACTGAATTTGTTAACTAGGATGTTGGCCTTGACTTCATGATCAAAATATGCAATGCCTTTCAATAGGAACTCAGTGCAATACTGCATGTTAGATCAGATATTCCTAATATAGTTAAAAGTCTTATGATTATCCCTGGAGAAGGTGTCTACTTCTAGTTTGTATAGTGCCTTAGTATTTTTACCGACATACCTTAGGTCTCTGCCCTGCTTTGGCACCTTCCTATCCTGGTTGGAGGGGAATCTTTTATATGAAGCAAGTTACTTTGCCTGTAGAACACCTCATATTTACCATCATATCACTGACTAATGTAAATAAAAAAAAATGATTTTTGTAAACTTATAAATATCTTTGAAGAAAGGGGAGAGGAGAATCTTGCTCCTATAGTACTGGAAGATCCCACCAGACTGGAAGATTAATGTTTTTGAAGGTTGAATGAAAAATATAAATTTCATTTTTTTCAGCTTTTTTATCTTTCAAAATTGTTATTAGTTTGTAAATACACATCTGATGTGCTACCTAGTCTACAAAAGTCCTTATGACTGCTGTTATGATGAGTACACCTAGCAAGTGTTCACAAAGAAGACAAATAGCTTGACTGCCCACAAAATTATTCACAATCTACTGCCTACCCTGCCCTCAGCTTAATAGTTCACAACTATTTACCTAAATGATCCCTCACATCAGAGAAGAAACAACTTCCTTCTGAGCATAGATCCTCCAAGTCTGCTGGTCAAAGTCTGTACTCTTTCATTCTAACCAAACGCTGGAACTCCGCACAGAAGGGACCCCAGCCAAGAATCATACCAGAATCTTAACAATTAGAGTTTACCCAAATATTCCACCCTTTAAACTTACATTAAAAGAATTTTTACCAAAAACATGGATCTGGTCCTGCTCAAACCCTGGCTGAACATAAACTTCTTCACCCTCACCCCATCTACATCCTTTGATCTTCACCCATTGCCACTAATCCTTGCTACTGACTCTACTCTTTCTTCATTCACTGCTATTCTATTCATCTCTTTTCTAACATCGTTACTTCCTTATCTCAGTAACTCTTACTCCTTTCTCATTTTACATACATTTAGCTTTCATGAACTTTGTACTATAAAGTGATGATTTATCTCTTTAGCACAAATGCTTAATCCTGCATATTCTATATCAAATATGTCATTAAGTATTTATTTAATATTTGTTTACTGGGAAAATCTGACTGGGGCAGAGCCCATTTTCAGCAGACGCCCAGGGAGAAATGCTCCAGATGCATGTCTTTGGAAAGTGGGAGGAAACTGGAGTGCCCAGAGGAAACCAACATGAACACATGGAGGACATGCAGACTCTGCACAGAAGGGACCCCTGCCAAAAAATGAACCAGAGAACCTCTTGCTATAAGGCAACAACACTAACCTCTGCACCACTGTGCCACCCAAGTATGCATTTCTTAACATTAAATCATCATCATCTTCTTTTGGCTGTTCCCATTAGGGGTCGCCACAGCAGATCACCTGTTTCCATTTCTTCCTGTCCTCTGCATCTTGCTCTGTCACAACAACCACTTGCATGTCCTCTCTCACCACATCCATAAACCTTATCTTAGGCCTTCCTCTTTTCCTGTTACCTGGTAGCTTCATCCTTAGCATCTTTTTCCCAATATACTCAGCATCCCTCCTCAGCACATGTCCAAACCAACGTAATTGTGCCTCTCTGGCTTTGTCTCCAAACCTTCCAACCTGGGCTGACCCTCTAATATACTTATTCCTAATCCTGTCCACCCTCATCACACCCAGTGCAAATCTTAACATCTTTAATTCTGCCACATCCAGCTCAAACTCCTGCCTTTTTGTCAATGCCACTGTCTCCAACCCACTTAACATAGCTGGTCTCACTACCCTCTTGTAGACCTTCCCTTTCACTCTTACAGTTAATATGTATTTCAATTATTTTAATATAAATGCTATGTCATTAAGTATGCATTTCGATAATTTTTTTGCACTGTATTCCATTCATGATATGGTATGTGTTACAACACTGTAACAGTGCTCATTGTATGCTTTTCTAATAACATTGTAATAGCATTGGAGCTTTTCTACCCAGGCCTCCACTGAAAATGGGTACAATTTGGTCCAGCTGGACTTTCCCAGTAAAAAAAATGTCAAAAAATAAATAAAGTATTTTCAAGTATTTTTTTTTTTTGGAAAAGAAACACCTTTAATAAATTATCACTTCTGACATAGGCAATCGCATGGTTATTGTTGTACTCCTTATGTATCTGCATCCAAGTCCCAGTCTTTCCTTGTTTCTTGAGCTTTCCCCTGGTTGCATCATCATGTCTTTCCCCTTTGAATTTTAGCTTTCAACTTGTACTATGTATAGGAATCTCCACCGTGTAGCTCTGAAATACCCCTTCAAATTGGGTAATCCCAAACCACCTTGTTCTATAGGAAAGATCAACTTATCCCACTTGACTCTTGCCCTCGTCCCCTCCTAGATAAAATCCTTCAACTCTTTATTAATCCCTATCCACAACTTCTCCTTTGATTGATAAAAAATATGCCTGACCTGCGTATAAAACTAAAGGGACTAAAACATTTTCACTGTTCGTATCTTGCTATCCATATCCATATAACAGAGCTTCCAATTTCTCGGTTTCTGTATTATCTTTTGTTTAGTCTCTTCCCACATATCCTTAGCTGCCACAACAGAATTATTTTTAATCCATACTTCCAAGTAGTTCATTTTATCATGTCCCTATAAATATTGGTATTGCTGAACCAATATGTGTGTTGGTACATAGTTTACAGCTGTTGTTTTTGTTTTATCTTCATTAAGTTTGCATCCTGAAAAGACTTGAAACTGTCTCAGAATGTTCCACAACATTGAAATGTCCTTTTTATGGTTGTATCAGGTATAAAACAATATAATCTGCAAATAGAGACAACTTTTCTTGAGTACCATGCCAATTATATCCTTGAATTTCTGAGTCGCTTATTTTCTTTGTCAATGGCTCTAAATATAATGTAAATAACAAAGGGGAAAGAGGATAGCCTTGCCTGGTGGCTCTGCTCATACAGAACTTATTAGAAAGGAACTTATTAGAAACATACTTACATTACACACCTACATACTTCAGTTATCACCTCTTTTCCCTCATAATCCTCCCAATCAACCTTATAATTTTATCAGGAAATGCATTTACTTTCATTGTCCAACTCAAAACATCCTAGCTTAGTCCATTGAATGTTTTCACTGCATCAATAAAATAGCTTCTAAACGGTGTGAGACATGGTACCAAAACCAAAAGAAAAAGAATGCTGGGATTGGAATATAATACATGCCCTGTGATTTATTATATAAATGATCACAAATTTTTCAATGTTCTAGAGTGAGTCTCTCTAAAGCAGAAAAAGAAAGACAAAAAAAAATTACAAGAGGAGGCATGAACCAAGTACTTCAGACTACAAACACTTGGCATTTATGGCCTGATGCTTATGCACTGTATATTTTTGAGTTTATTCACTTATTTTATGCCAACATCTTCTTCCCCTGTGGCTCCCTACCCCGTACCCCACATCCATCATTGGAAATACCAGCCACCTCCTTAACCCTGTTATTTCCCTCATCATTTATGATATTTGTGGTACACTTGAGGGGCACATTTAATTCTCACCTTTGGCATATGCCTACTAGCATGACATTTGCAGCCTCCACCAGTCAGCATCAAAGAAGATGCCCATACAACTGCCCACCCACAAGGAATGTTAATGCGCACCCTTCTTCTCATTCTGCCATTTTGACAGACACCCAAGCCACTAATCAAGACTGGGTAACCTGGGTTGTGTTTGACACAGCCTGTGGCGGTTTGAGTTTACTAAAGTTCTTTCAATGTTTCATTGTACACACATATGCTACAATGGATTTTGGGGCTGTTTTTTTTTTTTTACCTGTACTGTATATGCTGAAGTCATTGTAATTGACATCTGCAGGTTACTGCATTTATGACTCTTATTTTACACACGCGCGCACACACACACACACACACACACACACACACACACACACACACACACACACACACACACACACAGTAACGGAGAGGGAATGCAGGGAAAGACTTTTTAATTAACTGCTGTATCTAGACTGTTACTTGGGAGTTGCTTGCTCTAGAGCCTTTCTAAACCAGTAGCATGGGTGCAGCCATTTCCTCTGAGAGTGTTGTTGTTGTACTTATCAAATATGCAAAGTTGGCTGCTGCTGTAACTGTTTTGTTTTCACTCATCCTTTATTTAGTTTACCTGCTTTTAGGTTATCTCTTGATTTGTATATTTTTGTTGCTATTCTTTGTTCCATATAGCTCACCATCAGCTGCTCCCAGGACCTCTCCCTGTCCACCTTGTCTTCCAAAACACCTTATGTTTCCATGGGCTATTTCTTACCAATGTTTGGAGGTAATGAGGAGATTGATGCATTTGGGGCAGCACTGTGGAGTGTTTTACTTTTAGTTTTCTGCCCCAGTCATGTCATTAATGCCCCATGGGTAGGTGATGCATTTGGCATCATCATTGCCCGGCCCCTGACTTCTGCAATGGGCTTCACATCAACAGGATGCTTCACCTATCCCCAAACAACACTACATGCTGTTGACTCTCATCAATCTCGACCAGGGAAATCAGTGAGCCACTGTGTGACCCATGTGTAAGTACCTCCCCTACACCCTTCCATGGTGTACATACCCATCATCCATACCTGTGATATCAAGTTCCCAAGTCTATAAACAAACTCAGGCCAACTGGGCCACAGTGAGGGCTTTATCCTTCTATATTGCCAGTGTAATTTACTAATTGTTTTAAATATATTTCTTACTTTGCAAATTATTTTAATACATTACCTGTTATCATTAATGTTGTTGGTAAATTAGGAGAAAGCACCCAAAGTAAATACTAAAGGCTTTTGGACATTTAGCACAAATGAAATGGAAATGTGTCTCTTTCTTCTGTGCTGACAAATATGAGTGACAGAGACAGACATTGTGCAACTATATGGTGCTTTTTAGGTGGGAAACATGTAGCCATGATATAATGTTTAATTATACTAACCTGATTATTTATTCTGAAAGACAGAGATGTGTAGTTTCCTCTTTCTGCCACTCTCTCTGTCTATATATATATATATATATATATATATATATATATATATATATATATATATATATATATATCTTCTTCTTTTTTCTTTCAGCAGCTCCCATTAGGGGTCGCCACAGCAGATCATCTGTTTCCATTTCTTCCTGTCTTCTGCATCTTACTCTGTCACACCAACCATCTGCATGTCCACTCTCACCACATCCAAAAACCTTATCTTAGGCCTTCTTCTTTTCCTGTTGCCTGGTAGCTTCATCCTTAGCATCTTTTTCCCAATGTACTCAGCATCCATCCTCAGCACATGTCCAAACCAATGTAATCTTGCCTCTCTGGCTTTGTTTCCAAACCTTCCAACCTGGGCTTACCCTCTAATATACTTATTCCTAATTCTGTCCACCCCTGTCACACCCAGTGCAAATCTTAATATCTTTAACTCTGCCACGTCCAGCTCTGACTCCTGCCTTTTTGTCAATGCCACTGTCTCCAACCCATATAACATAGCTGGTCTCACTACCCTCTTGTAGACCTTCCCTTTCACTCTTACTGGTACTCATCTGTCACAAATCACTCCTGACGCTCTTCTCCACCCACTCCATCCTGCCTGTACTCTTTTCTTCACGTCTCTTCCACACTCACCATTACTCTGAACTGGTGATCCCAAGTATTTAAACTCATCCACCTTTGTCACCTCTACTCCCTGCATTCTCACCATTCCTCTATCCTCCCTCTCATTCACACACATATATTCTGTCTTAGTTCTGCTGACATTCATTCTCCACCCCTCCACAGTCTCCTCCACCTGTTCCCTACTCTCACTACTGATCACAATGTCATCTGCAAACATCATAGTCCATGGGGACTCCTGTCTAATCTTGTCTGTCAACCTGTCCATCACCATTGCAAATAAGAAAGGGCTCAGAGCTGATCCTTGATGTAATCCCACCTCCACCTTAAACACATCCATCACTCCCACTGCAGACCTCACTGCTGTCACACTACCCTCGTACATATCCTGTACCACTCTTACATATTTCTCTGACACTTCCCACTTCCTCCTACAATACCACAACTCTCTAGGCACCCTGTCATATGCTTTCTCTAAGTCCTCAAAGACACAATGCAACTCCTTCTGACCTTCTCTGTACTTCTCCATCAACACTCTTAGAGCCAACATGGCATCTGCAGTGCTCTTTCCTGGCATGAAACCATACTGCTGATCACTAATCATCACCTTCTTTCTTAACCTAGCTTCCACTACTCTTTCCCATACCTTCATGCTATGACTGATCTGTTTAATCCCTCTGTAGTTACTACACATCACCCTTATTCTTAAAAATCAGTACCAAAACACTTTTTCTCAATTCCTCGGGCATCCTCTCACTTTCCAAGATTTCATTAAACAATCTAGTTAAAAACTCCACTGCCATTTCACCTAAACACCACCATGCTTCCACAGGTATGTCATCTGGACCAACAGCCTTTCCGTTCTTCATTCTCTTCATAGCTGTCCTTACTTCCTCCTTGCTAGTCCATTGTACTTCCTGATTCACTATCTCCACATCATCCAACCTTCTTTCCCTCTCATTCTTTTCATTCATCAGCACCTCAAAGTACTCTTTCCATCTGCTCAACACACTCTCCTCGCTTATGAGTATGTTTCTCTCATTATCCTTTATCACCCTAACCTGCTGCACATCTTTACTAGCTCAGTCCCTCTGTCTAGCAATCGGTACAGGTCCTTTTCTCCATCCTTAGTGTCCAAACTTTCATACAACTCTTCACACGCCTTATCCTTAACCTTCACCACCTCTCTCTTTGCCATGCACCTCATCTCCTTATACTCCTGTCTACTTTCTTCATCTCTCTGACAATCCCACTTCTTCTTCGCCAACCTCTTTCTCTGTATGCCCTCCTGTACTTCCTCATTCCACCACCAGCTCTACTTGTCCTCCTTCCTCTGCCCAGATGTGATACCAAGCACCTTTCTAGCCATCCCCCTTACTAACTCTGCTGTAGATACCCAGCTATTCGGTAACTCTTCACTGCCACCCAGTGCCTGTCTTAACTCTTCCCTGAACATCAACTCACAATTACCCTTTTTCAACTTCCACCATTTGATCCTTGGTGCTGCCCTCACACTCATCCTCCTTTTCTTGATCACCAATATCATCCTACAAACCACCATCCTATGCTGCCTAACTACACTTTCCCCGCCACCACATTACAGTCTCCAATCTCCTTCAGACTGGCCCTCCTGCATAGGATATACTTCACCTGTGTGCATCTTCCTCCACTTGTGTATGTCACCCTATGCTCCTCCTTCTTGTTAAAATATGTATTCACCACAGCCATGTCCATCCTTTTCATAAAATGCACTACCATCTGACCTTCTGCATTCCTTTGCTTAACACCATACCTACCCATCACTTCCTCATCCCCTCTTTTCCCTTCACCAACATGCCCATTGAAATCTGCTTCAATCACCACTCTCTCACCCTTGGATACAGTCATCACCACTTCTTCCAACTCACTCCAAAATTTTTCTTTCTCATCCATCGCACACCCAACTTGTGGAGCATATGCACTAACAACATTCATCATTACACCATCAATTTCCAGCTTCATAAACATCACTCTGTCTGACACTCTTTTCACCTCCAAAACACTCTTAGCATACTGTTCCTTCAGGATAAACCCTACGCCATTTCTCCTCCTATCCACACCATGATAAAACAATTTGAACCTGCCTCCGTTACACCTAGCCTTGCTCCCCTTCCATCTGGTCTCTTGCACACACAATATAGCAACCTTCCTTGTGTGTGTGTGTGTGTGTGTGTGTGTGTGTGTGTGTGTGTGTGTGTGTGTGTGTATATATATATATATATATATATATATATATATATATTATATATTGTATTTACTGTTATTTTAAGTTTTATAGTTTATATTTTTATCAGCAACTTCAGGCATTTAGTGTCAAAAATGTAGCAACAAGTGTCAGTAGTGCACCAGGTAGTGCATTCACCTTTGGCACAGAAGGCTATGAGTTCTAATCACCCACCAGGCAGCTCAGTTTATGAGATGGCAGTGTATTATACATGGAATGCTGCACTCCTGAGTGTGTAGTCATTTGGAAAAAACATGAAACCAAGGCCCTGTTTGCTTGACATGGTGGTAGCTCAGGTGTCTATAAAAGGTCACATTGTGTTTATCTAAAAGAGTTGTGGATGTTCTCTGGTGAAATTTCTCCAAAGATGGGTCTTGTCTGGTCAACAAATAAATGTATACATCACATTAAAGCTATACAGTCTGTACTTGTCTTTGAATATGCAAGCTTATGCAATCAGCAGCATCTATTCAAAGCCAGCATATGTCTTTGTGGTCATGAAATGGTGCATGGTGGCTTAAGCACACAAATACAAAAATTAGCTGTTGCATGTATGCAAACACAGTAAGTGAGTATGTGTGGACAGAGTAATAGAAGACAAGGGCAACCTTAATGAGACAATTAAGAAGCAACGGAGGCTAAACAGAGAAAAGATTCTCAGATATATTGGGATTAGTGAACAAAGAGCATTTGTTATATAAACTATTTATATTTATTTAAACAACTAATCCTGTTCACTTTAATAACCCATGTACGTAACTAAAACTGGAAATGCTGACAAAGATTGTGAGAGGGACACAAAGCTGCAGTGTATCAAAGGGCAGTAAATTTAATAAATGTATAATAAATTGCTGAGCTGAGATAACTGTTAGCAAGGAGAGTAGATAAATTAGGGAATATTTTCTGTAATGCAGTCATTGGATATCAGATGTATATCCAGAAACTTATCTTTCTAACTGACAGTATTCTATATTCAACATTTAATCATGCATAAAGTAAAATAAATGAATGCTACAGCTGTGTCGCACACTTTAGAATGGCACATTTTAGCCATTTATTGTCACTTGTAAACAGTAGAAAGGATATTTGTCCATTTAAACATTTATTAGCCAAGTATGTGTTGTATATTAATGTAAATCATAAACATTAATATAAATAGTCAAAAAAACGTAAAAGAACACTCACCACTATACATGATCTTTGGCATATTCAGTAATATTTCTGCTACTCGTGTAATTGTATTGAGAATGCCCAGCTACATCTGGGTGGCAGGTGATGGAAATACACTGCCATTGGAATGTACTCTGTGGGAATGATAAAAAGTAATGAATTGTAAGGCTGTCACTGAATTATGTGTATGATGGAAACAATACTGATGATGGTTAGGGCAGTGTGCACATCTGTTGCAATGCAGAAGTACTGAGAAGAATCATGAATACCTGTGCAGTCTTTCTAATAATAGTATTATGTGATGAACGAAAATACTATTTAAGCAACTTGCATGTTGTGAATGAGAGGAAGTTAGTGACTGTTCATGTATGCTGTTTATGTATGTGGCGAAATAAAGGATAACCTGACACATACACAGATGTGCCACACAGACCAGGATAAAAACAGAATAGTGACTTGAATTACGTATAAGCATTTGTCTTAACTATAGCAGATGTGACATATGTACATGCAAAATGAGTCATGCTAATCTGGCATATGAAAAAATGCACTTAAATCAATGTACATGTCAAGCCTAGTCTATGTACTGACAAATGGGTTGTGGTTCTGAATGTCATGATGTATATCAATATGCATAGGTTGTATTGTTCATATCAGAAATGGATAGGTATCCCACACAAGGCATGGGCATAATAAAAGTCCATGCTGCATTATACTGATAATATATCAGGTAATGGACAAATGCAGCAAATGTCAGGCTACAATTATTTGTTTGGGTTACTATAATCAATGATATGATGCGTGTCCTTCATGCTGTAATTGCCACACCAGACATGCTGACTAGAATAACTACAGATGTGAATGCAATGTATCTTAATTTTTATATAGCCCTGAAGTGAGCCTTGTTAGAAACAATTAACTGTATGACACTACAGTAACATACAACACACCCAGAAGAAACATTAACCTATATTACTAAGTGACCTGTTATAGATTTACATTGCACATACACCAAATGTACACTGGCCAGTCACAAATGTTGTCCTTCACTCGTAGGCCACTAACTTCATTGCGTGGATGTCGGCAAAGCCAACATTACAGAGGCTAATTCAGTTAAGTCTTGACAAGGAACAACAAATGACAACACCTATGTTATGACATTCAGTACTTAAAGGTGTCTTTATTAAATGGTATGCATTTACTACATCATTCTACGGGGCATGCTCACAAGGAATTACAGCAAAGACTACCATAATATCAACTAACCAACACATAATGGAAAACTGTGCAATACAAAAGATAAGAAGACAAAGATGAAAATTAGAAAAGGAGATTCGTAATGGAGAAGTTAAAAACATAGAAACTGAGGTTATGGAGTACCACCAAAGTGAAGGCTTCAGTGTAGAAATTCAGAAAGCACCTCAACAGGATAGAGTGTTGGACCTCCAAATTAAGGGGAGGCCAGTGGAACAGGAAGCAATTGGTTAGGTGCCATATGAAGATATTTTGGAGTCTTCCACAGGAAACCAGTATGACTATTCACTTGAAGTTGGACAGCAAAGGAAGGAACAGGAAACTGTGGAAACTCTGACATCATCAATGTTGAGGAGTGATAGGCCAGTGAGTTCCCATATGACAGAGCAATGGATGGCACAGGATAAAATTGAGAGGAATGTGCCACAGGAAGACGCAAAAGAACATTCTATGGAATGCCCACATGAAATGGAAAACAAAAAAAGTGTCCTCAGTTTAGAAGAAAATGAGCTAAGAGAAGAGTTACTTGATTTAATAGAGATATATATATACATATTAAGGTCAGTAAAAGAAATAGACTGCAGAAGGTCAATAAAAAACAAAAAGGCAAAAGTTTGATAAAACAGATGAACACAATAATTGACTGTCCTTGGAGATCTATGCAATATAACAGAAGTAAACAGAATATATTACTGTGCAGCAAAATTAATAACTGATAAAGTTCTACCACAAGAACACAGGACAGTGAGGGAAAGGAAGGAGCAAAATCGAATACTATCATGGAAGTATCAAATAGAGAAAACTATAAAGAAATTAAAACAAAAAGTGTCACTGTTAGAAGTGTATATAAGAGGGAACAGATCAACAAAAATACTTAGAAAGATAAACGTGATAAAAGCAATGCACAGTATTAGAACAGATCAAGATCTATCATGCACTATTGCAAATAAACTAAAAATCTCAACACAGGCAGAGAAACTTAGAAGATACACAGAGAAATATGAAGAAAAAGTACAAAATAAGCACTTTCATGATAACACAAAAATGTTTTATAGAGAATTGGGAAACAAGGTAAAAGAAATTGAAAGACCAACAAAACAAGAAGAAATAGATACATTTTGGAGACATAGCCGGCCTTAGGCATAGGCCAACTAGGTGGCTGCCTAGGACCCTGCTCTAACAGGGGCGCTTTTCCAGTATTTATCTGGTGTAGGTAGACCAGGATGGGGGCACTGGATGGTGTGGTGGGGGGCACCGTGGAGCCCTTTTGCCTAGGGCACTAGATGACCTAAGGCCACTCCTGTTTGGAGAAGTATCAATGAAGATCCTGTAAAATGTAACAAAGATGCTAAATGTATTAAAGAAGTAAAAGAAAGAATAAGAAGTTTAAAGGTTGATAAATAACAATGTTTATTTTACCCCATCAAAGCTAAATAAGTTCAATCCCAAATTTTCGCCCATATGCCTATACTGCCCAAACCAAACAGCTGATATTCTCCATGTTATGTGAAATTGTAGCAAGGTTCACAACCTATGGTGCTCTTTAAGAGCTAGATTAGAGAAGATGGGATATGAAAAAACAACCCTGTCATGGGAGATGGCTATATTGCATGCCAACACAAATTAACTTCCAAAAATGTTAAAATATATCCTTATCACAATTTGTGCCCTTATCAAATTTTACATCACAAAAAATAGGACTGTCGCATCTCCAATCACATGGGAAGAGTTTAGGAAACTAGCTATTAAATATATCTCATCTCACAAATTAGTCTATACAACAACAAAACAAAAACATTACTATCAGAAATATTGGGGTTATTTATTAGATGTAATCCCCAAGAATTAGAGATAGACTTTACACTTACCTGCTAAGACAAACCTATATTAAGTAAAGCTTGCAATATAGGCAGCTTATCTCCTTTCCTATATGTACACCTAAATACTTTCCCTAGTATACCTATCTACAACAAGTGATTTAATTTCTACCTCTATCTCTTTATAAACCATGCCCCTTATTCTATCTCTCATCTTTCAAATGATGTTAAGAAGTATTTCTCTCCTTTGTTTGCTGATGTAGTGACTTCTAGTGTACATAGTGTATATATTTAGTATTTGGTTTCTATAGCTGTTTATATGTACTGTTGACTTATGTTTTTTGATATGTTGTATTGCTGTTATTACTGAAAAACTGAATAAAGAGTTTTTGAAAAACAAAAGAAGTTTAAAGGTACAGGATATGAAATGGGATGAAGTAACAGCCAGAGAGATAGAAACAAAGTTATGAAAAGCCTCTAATTGGAAAACCCCAGGCCCAGATGCAGTACCTAACTTCTGGCTAAAAGTATTAACATCTTTGCGTGAAGATTTAGCTATGAGGAAGAACTATTTATATGCGTACCCTGAACAGACACAAACTGGCTAACAACAGCAAAAACAATGCTCCCTCCTACTTAAGAGTGAACCTGCAAGCTACCCTAAAAATTATAGACCAATAACTTGCCTTCTGGCGACATATAAACTATACACTGGAAATGATGCCAACAGAGTTTATAGTCATTAAGAAGAAAACTCAGTTATGGCAATAGAACAAAGGGCAATAAAAGAAAGTCATATGGAACAAAGAATCATTTATTGTTAAATAAAGTCATATTGGACAACTGTAAAAATGGGAAGAATTTAAGTATGGCATGGATTGACAACAAAAAAGCCTGTAATAGTATATTACATTCATGGATAAAAGAGTGCTTAAAAATGTATAAGCTATACCCTACACTAATCAGCTACATTACAGTGACTATGAAACAGTGGCAGACCACTTTGCAATTAAGTCATGATAACACGATAATGGACAAATTATTATTCCAGGGATAAAAATTCAAAGGGAGATATTCCAGAATGACTCTCTGCCACCACTGTTATTCTGCCTTGCCCTTAACCCCTTAAGCTGTCTACTTAACAGCTTAGGCAATGGTTATAATTTGGCTCCTAGAAAACAACAAAGTGTGAAGACTTCTTATCTTCTCTTTGAATCAGTGATTTAAAACTGTATAGCTCATCAGATGAGAAACGTAAAGCACAACTGCAAGTTGCCAAAACTTTTTTCAGATGATATAAAAATGTCATTTCGGTCTTGATAAATGTGTAAAAGCAACCTTTAAGCAGGAAACCTGCAGTACCATGAAAACATCAGTTTGGATCAAGAATGTGATATAAAAGAACTTGAGCAAGAGGGAGTATATAAATATTTGGGAATTGACAAAGGATCAACAATAAAACATGAACAAATCTGAATAAAACTTAGTAAGGAATACTTTAGAAGATTTAAATTAATCCTGAAAACAGCATTGACATCTAGGAACAAAATCAAAGCTATAAACTAATTTGCTCTTCCTGTCCTAACTTACAGTTTTGGATTGATGGACTGGCCCAACATGTGCTGGATAGATGAGATAGGAAAACAAGAAGGATGCTTCATGCGATCCTAATGATTTATAAAAATCAGTGTATACCAAGATTATATATTCCCCGTTCCGAAGGAGGGATGGGCCTCCTTGAAATTTATTACATTTATAGATCTGCAATCATGGGACTCTACACATATCTGCTGACCTCACAAAACCCACATTTAGTGAAATTTTTGAAGCACGAGGAGAATAAATCTAAGATGACTTCCCTGCTTAGACTAGCAGAAGCATATCGGCTTCAAGCAGGAATGGAAATCAAACCAGATGTAGATAAAAATCAGGCAGCAACTGAATGTGCCTAAAAAAAAGAAGAAAGAATATAAGATGAAGGACCAGATGAGAAGGCAAGAAATGTGGAAAATGCATAAATATAGTTGCAACTATAGAAAACTTCTGGACGAACTTCATGTTGATCAGGAACGAATGCAGGAATGTTTAAGGAGAGGCAAATTCAAACCAAAAAATGAAAGTTACTATTGGCAGCCCAAGACAGTGGAAACAGTTGCACACCTCGTTGCTGGTTGTGACATACTAATGGCAGAAGGACTGTATACTGAAAGGTATAATAATGGGACAAGACTGCTGCCCTGGGGATTGTGCAAACATTATGGTATTGAAGTAGCTGAAAAACACTGGAAACATGAGCCACAAGGCATCATAGAAAATGATAAAGTTTACATCACATGGGATCATCCATTACCAACAGTTTAAAAGATAGATGCTAGAAAACCATATATAGTGGTCCATGAAAAGAAGACAAAACTAGCATTGATCATTGAAATTGCCATACCCAGTGACTACAGTATCTTGCATACAGAGAGACACAAAGTCATAAAATATCAGGATTTGCAGGCAGAAACAAGAGAATGCGAAAGAAAGATACCCAGACAGTTCCAATAGTTGTAGGAGCAAGAGTTCTTATAAAAAAGAATCTACAATCATATTTAGATATGTTACCAATCCATGTAACTCCATACGAATTGCAGAAGGAGTCATTACTGGGCACATTGCGGGTGCTGAAAAGAGCACTTCTGGCTGACATCAAAGATTGAAACAATACTAATTTCATGAACTTTAATCCTACTTTGACTTAGGAATAGGGTCCACTCACATCATGGTATTAGAAACCCAAACAATTTGGAGAAATAATAAAAAAAGAAGGTATCATAACATAGGCCCAGTGACACTTTGTGATGATTTGGCAGCATGCTGCACATTAAGAACTGTTCTATAAGCCCTCATGTCCTACAAAGCCTTTGATTGTCGATAAAAAGAATGGCAGTAGTATGTAAATGTCAGTATGAAAACATGCAATACGGATCATTATTATTTGGAAAATAAATAATATCTGTGAGTATTCACTGACATACCCAGCATTAGCATATAGCCAGACTTGAACACATACCAAGGTTGCATCTCTGTCAACCACTGACTCAACAAAAAGAGACATATCTGATGTGTCATGAAGAGCACAATTCAAGGAATTACATCATTCTCTTACTTTAATTGGTATGGCTCCCCAAGCTTGGAGTGTGAGACCTTAAAAATTTGGCTCTCTTACTATGACATTTCTACATTCTTTGCCTAAGCCATGCATGTCTGCCATGATTGTCTGACAGACATACATTACCAGATTTAACCGCCCTGCCAGTCATACTACACAATCCACAGAGCTGTATATTAACTGTGTCTGCCACAGGAGATAGCAAAGGAGCTTGTTACAAATAACACAAATCCAGGTGTGAAATAAGAAGGGACTTTTGACGTTAAATTATTCAATACAGCTATGGTAATGTTCACACAACTGAAAACAGTCCAATACCATGGTTGGCTGACCAGGCCACTCTTTTCTGTCCACATTGTTTTGTACACACAGTCCCAGATTCATACTACAGTATATCTGTATATATATATATATATATATATATATATATATATATATATATATATATATATATATATATATATATATATACTGCACAAGTCATAATTAACTGCATGTGCCACAGGAGCACTAGAGCACTAGCAACACAAGAATCCCACAACACATGTTTTATTGCCATGACGTCTCCAAATGTGTTAAAAGGTATTTGTCCAACATAAAAATGGATGGGAATAAGTTGGTGTAATGCTGTTTGTGTCACATCAGTACACTCACAATGTCCTTTGCTGGAATTGAATAGCTATCTATGTAAGCCCACCAACTAAAGAAATGTGTATTAATCACACATACCACAGTGGAAGTCTATCACAAATCTGGGAATCCACCTATGTGAATTCACTACATGATATCTCTGTGTTGCAAACTAGTTATTTGAAGTAAAAGAGATAGGGGAGACTTCTTCCTCTGTAACTGTATACATTACAACTGTGGTAGATGTCATTCATGCATAGCAGTTTAATGGCACACAGTAATTATAGTCACTCACTGGGGGTGTTGAACACCTACCTATTCGACAACAGAACCTACACGATACTGTGTAGAATAAATGCGCCACAAGAGAAGTCTTACTGCAATTGTTAAATAGTTATGTATTTAAAGGAATAACATCATCTTATTGCAGCAAGACATATATGTGCCTGTAATTTGGTTAAAAGAGTGGTGTGATCTGTCTCATTTTTATAAAATATAGCACGGTGCTAAGTATATCCAAACAAACATGATGCATAATGTAGTTGTTAGTGTGACAGTAGAACAGAATCGTGCACAATGTGCAGATAATCACAGACTCAAACACATGGCTTACTAAGGCAAAATGATACAGAACATTGTCTTGGTTACTTATGCTTATTACTAGTATTAGAAATTGCAGACTTCATCACATTGCATCATTATTGTTAAACAAAACATTTGCCTGAGAAAATTAGAAAACATTACAAGAAGAATCCCAGATATACATGAACACAACAAATGGGTGAATGACAACATTGTTACCTACATGTACATTCAACCAAGTTTAAAGAGTAATGTTTGGATTTGAACTGACTACCTAACCAAGATCCTAAGTTAGAGAACGCTGAATGAAGTGCAAGTGCCACACAAGATGCTGTTTTACAACTGTGACACCGCACGCACGAATGGATGACATCACCACTGCTTAATAGGGTGATGGTTCTGAAAGAAAACAATTGATGGAAAAGTCCAATAACACTGTACAGCTACATATGCTATATACATTTAAAGTATTTTATACACAGCATGAGAGAGAAATACATGCTCACAGTAGCTAGTCACTGCTGTATTCGAACCACCTAATTATATAGGTTACATGGTCTAAAAAACACAGTATCAACAGCTAGTTCCACAGAGATGTTCTATTACAACCATGAGATAGTGCAGTTTTAAAACCATTACCATTTCAGTGAGTAGCCAAAAGTGGGTTTTGTCTGTGGATGTTAGAAATTTATAAGTGATCCCTCTGCCAGTAAGTATATCCTAAATGAAAGTGTACATAACAGGTGGTGTGAGGGAGTCAGCTGTGTATGACAGTATACACATATACACACAGTCATAATTTTTAAATAATGTGGATTTGAACCACCTACCTATCTAGGTTATATTATGTAGAGAGCACAGTATCAACTGCATATGCCACAAGAGAAGTCTGATTTTGACAATGAGAGAATGCACTTTTGAAAGGATGAACTCATCATTGTATTGCAGGGAAGATGTTTGTGATAAAAGTGAGTTAAAGTGACAGGGGAGTCTTCTCCTACTTTAAATGTTTCTCCTGAATTGAGGCAATATACATCAGATGTGTGGGCCAATGCTGTCCTAATTAGCAGACAGTTGCACATTCAAACACACATTCATGAAGCTCAGCCAGTGCTGTATTTGATCACCTACCTATCAATTCACACAATCCAGAGAACAAAGTATTAACCACAAGAGCCACAGGAAAAGTCAGACTTTACATGTGTTAAAGTGGACATTTGTAAGAATTACCAAATTGCTGTGTTGCAGAATAGCTACTGTGCATCACAGTTTTCAGTGAAAAGGAATGTGTCTTGAACAGTAGAAGTAACAGCAATGTGCTGATCACAAGTAATTACACAATGCTCAGACCAGTCATTTATCTTGTCATTCATTTACATTATGTTAGTGTAAGTGACATGTACTAGTATCACAGCATTGTGTTACAATAACAATCATACTTGTGAAACAGTAGATCGACAACCAAGCATTCATGTGTGCTCACATCAGGATGACTCTATGCAGTCATTTGTGGTGTCATTTTAAATTGTATGTGCTCATGCTTGGACACGGTGCAGTCTAAACTGAAAAAGACAGGTCAAAAGTATAAGACTACACTGTTCAATAACACTCATGAATTACGTGTGAAAAAGTTCCACAACATTGGACACTATTTTCCAGTTTAAGTGCTGGAGTACAAACATAACTTTACCGAATGATATGTTCAGTCAACAGCACACTGAATTCCCCATATCTTAAGTACAACAGCCCACTAACACAGTTATATAATCCACTCACATTAACTTTTTTAAATCACTCCCTGAAGTGCAAGCTCATTTGTGTGATTTTTTTGGCAAAGTATTAGGCCATGCATACTTATATCTTGAGGTGTTACCGTGGTGAACTTAGAACAGGAATTAGTAGTAGTCTATGGTGCTTCATGTCAATCTTCATGCAAATATGGAGTAGAGACATACAAACAGGTCTGATTCTGATCAAATGCAGAACAGCGATGTGTTATCTTAAGATTATATATGCTGTGATTTGTACATTTGTCATGTCACTTGCAGTACATTAATCATCATATGGATGATTCATATATATAACAACGCAGGCTTCATATCTAGTGACTGTCCATTTATTTAATGCATGTTGCAACTTTTGTAATGTGATTGCACATGTTTATATAACATGATTGAGTAATAAAGTCAATATGCCTATAACAGAGATATATGAGTCATAATTAATATACTTTAGAACATGTATGGCAATGAAACAAGATTGATCCTATCACATTATGTGTGTAAAGTAGTAATACTGTCCAGATGTGCCTATTGTACTATGCTTGTTAACACATAAAGAATTAATTGTACCTAATATCCTACAGTAATTTTTTGGCAGATAGTAGGTTGCAAATGAGTATATAACACATGAGGGGCCAAGCATGTGAGTTCTGGTAGAAAACCTCACAATGGAAACACTATAAAGCAAGTAAGTTTTTAGGTGGCATGCTTCATAACACTACTTACAAATGGAACATCCCATATGGTGTACATTCAACTCTGGAGCCTGTTAAAGAGATGGCAATAATGTTTCCTCATTGTACTATCAGCCTGTCTTTCCATAGTGCAGTGAGGCTAAGCATAGTAGTGAGAAGGGCATCAGACTACTGCGGAAACAGGCAAAAACTTATAAAATTTTGCCATAATCTGCATACAGCCACTTCCTATAAGTTACAGGAATTAACTTCTAAAGCTCAAAGATTCAAAACTTCAAACTTCAAATGGCCAAGACCAGAAAATCAAAGTTTTGAAACTTCAAAAATAAAATAAAAAAAAAAATAAAAACAAAAATTGTTTTTACATTTTTGCAGGGGGGGGGGCTGCCGTCTGCACCCCTGCAACCCCTGCTAAATAAATATACCTACTCCAACATCACACTATAGTGAGGAAAATGGTAAATATCCCATTCCATGCTGTAAGGCAATCTCCATTCAAAACTTCAATCTTCTGGTCTTGGAAGTATTGAAACTTCTAGCTTCTGAAGGGGATCCAAGTTACAGGAAAGAAAGGAAAGACTGGTAAGAGAGAAGTGGTGGGAACAGGGAGATATTTGGAGAGAAGGATTGAGACATACTAAAAAATTTGTTTATTAGACATTTCAGCACATCTTTGTGGTGCGTTACTCTTAAGGTTGTCATTATTACTCTGTCAGTCTGTGTACATACAAAGGCAAATGATAATGGGTGAAAAAGAACAAAAGTCAGGGATTATTTTTAACTACTGCCCTTATAAACTTACAATTGTGCTAGGATAATGCCTTTTCTGACCTATACAAAGTCTGAAATCAAATGTATGGCATTACTTAATGAGTTCAATCCTCAATGATTTGCCAGAAATTCACAGGTGTTAAGATGAACACACCACAAATTAAGATGCAAGAAGGTGGACATCCTTTAAAATGTGTGCACTTCTGGGGTATTGCACTGTATAATAAAATGTTTCCAGAGTTGATTTATAATGGGTAAGAGATTGTTATTGTGATGAGGACATAAGGAAGATAGTTGTGGGGGTTCATAACACATGTGCCACACAGTTAGGCACATACCAGTAATGTTGAAAAATATTACATAATTGTATGGCATACTTCTGGATTTGAATCCTTGGCAGTCTGATAAAAAAGTGTACAGACTAGAAAATTATCTCAGCGGACCACATAAGACCTCATACTTCCTTATATTAAAATCAGACATTTTAAGGAACACTGAAACCGTTTGAAGAACGGGAGAATATAGGCAGTCACCTTCATCACAGTTATATCAAACCTAACATTCCTTAGACTGTTGTGTGACATGCAGCTTAATACATAAGTTAAGAATAACTGCATCGCACTTTATTTCTTTCATTCTGTTTTGCTGTAGTGCAACGGACCTGAGCATATTTGCACAGAAGTAACTGTAGTTATGTGGTCTAAGGAAAAACTCCAGCAGTTTTTACTATAAGACATGCACTGATGTTTGCCCATCAGTCAGTATCGTTGCTCATTGCCAGGCATTACACAAATGCTGAAGATGCAGACTGGTAACACAGAAGTGGGGTAGAGAAAAAGATACAAAGAGAGGAAGCCAGAAAACATTTCCGCTTATGGGCCATTTCTGGCCATCTTTGTTGTGCGTTACTTTTAGGTTTGTTATCATATTATTCTGTCATGCTGTCTTTAATGAAGTGTTTCCAGTAGGGAGCAAGCAGAATAACACAAAAAAATATGATAATGTTGGCTAAATAAACTATGTAGCCAAAAGTTACATAGAAAATAGTCGTATAAAAATCAGTCAATAAGATTTTGACTTAATTCTGAATTAGAACCCTTGACACTATACTAAAAGTAGTCTATAAACCTATGCATTATCTCAGCACACTACACAGCAACTCCAAGTTCACACACTTTAAATAATGCAGTTGAAGGGACGTGACAAAATATTGACACAGGGGATAATGTAGCCATTAGGTCACATCACAATAATCAAATCAAAATCACCTGAGGTGAGCATTACATCGAGCAGCTTCATAAATATGCAAAAGTAAAAAATTGGTGAGAAAGAAGGTAGAAATGACACACAGAAAGATGAATACAGGGAAAGAGACATTCAAAGATTGTTGTGTATGGAACGTCTGACCATTTTTATGGTGTGTTATTCAGCTTTTTCCTCATAAATACTCTGTCGTGCTGTCCAATAGAGTGTTTGCAAAAGTAAGTAGCAGGTGTAGGGGGAGTAGAAACAGGTTTAATACATAAGCAGGATAATATTGGTTTAATGTGTCACCTTTATGGACCTGTAGCATATTCACAAATGCTCTAATGGTTCACTGTGAAAAATGCCATCTATTTCTTTTTTCTTTTCTTGCTTAGATCATGACATTTTGTAATTTCAGGTAAATAAAGACATTTGTACTTACACATATAACAGTAATATAAAATTACATTAAATCATATTTTGAAATACCTCTGTAATTAAACTCTTGACAGTATACAAACATAGTATTCTACAAATATGTGAATTATCACAACACTCCACATAGAAATTCTTAATGCATGATATTTAACTGCCTAGTAAGTGTTGCAGTAGCTATCTGAAAATACTGTATTAACTCTCTTTTGCTAAAATGCAGTGCGCTTAGGCACATTTGTACAAAGGCAACTGAACTAGTGCAGGCAATGGCAAAAACATGAAATGCCATTCTCCGTCACTCATCACTTGTGTGCAATGCCAAGCACTGTGCAAATGCTGAGTATAAAAAGTGAAGGCTTTTTGTATGGGCCATTTCTGTCCATGTGTGTTGTGTGTGATTCTGTTTTTTGACTACATTAATTGTGTGAAAAAGGGGTTGATAAGACAGTGATGAAAATGGAAGACAAGTAGCGGAGAGGACAGAGGAGAAAGACTAAAGGAATGTGCAGGATGGCAGTGGGAGAGAACAATAGCTATCCACTTCTTTATTGGTTCATATGTGAATGGTATGTTAACTGCCCTGAAGGGCCATTTTGAGCATAGCTAATGTCTTCAGGTTAAAATCAGACTCTATATCTTAGTGTCTATAAGGTGAAGGCCTTAACCATTATGTCAAACCCATCCCCATAAAGGATGTTTTCATGGACATAATTGTGCACACACTTTCATTAGTTAACCAGTGTTGGATTCAAACCCCCTACCTATCTAATTATGTAATCTACAGAACACAGAATTATCTGAAAATACCACAGGAGAAGTTTACAATAGAACACATTATATTGCTGCAGAACAGCTGAGAGGTTCATAGGTAAATACTAGGCTATCAAATCTGCTATTACAAGTTTTGTCAATAATCAAATGTCAGAAGCAAACCTTGTACTTTGTATTGGTAAGGTAATGATATTAACCATTAAGCCAACCCTCCAGACCCACAGCATAAATGCAAATTTGTAAAATCAAGTTGATGAATTTTGTCAGTTAACACACCAGGGATGGGAGACAACAACAGAATAATATTGCATAGCCAATTGGACCAAATCAAGTGGGTCAAGAAGACAAATAAGTGAAGTGTAGAGCTATGCAAATGTTGTAATTTGTTTTGTGGGACAGGTGCCCATTTTCTTCCTTTGTTCATAGACAGAGGATTGTTGGGGAAGGTTAGTAATACGAGGGTCATGTAGGTTGCATAGGTTAGGTAGCAGGTGCAGACACACAGGACATACAAGTCAGACAGGGATGGGGATTAACACAAAAGGTTGGGGGATACCATGATTGGGAATAAGTAGGGAACATCAGAGGCACACCCATGTCCTTACTATAGCTGTCAAACTGTTAGCACAAAATGTCTGGACAAAGCCAGAAATACTGGGGGACAAAGCCCAAAATTAGGCACAAATGTTAAATATTGCTGTTATAAACTTATAAAATTGCTATAATGAAAGGTCTTTTGTTACAATACATTTTCTGAAAGGTATGATGTCTGAAACTCAAATACCTGTCACTATTTAGTGAATTCAGTTCTCATTGATTTGTCACAAAAATGCAAATCCAGAAAAACACATATTTTATGAAGTAAAAAACATAAATATGAGGCAGAAATCTGGACATTCTGCAAAAATTTGGACAGTTGAGAGGTATGGTCCTGACCCTCATAACTGTCATCACTGTCTCCTGTCTCAGTTTCCTGGGTCAGTGTCGGATGTGGCATTGATTTAGCAATCCAACACGGGACCTTTTCAAATCTGCTGATTGGGGCACTGAGGCCTCATTATGTCCTCCACTAGCCCTGTCCGTTCTTGATGGGCGACAAATTCGCCACCTCTAGTACTATGCCTAGTGACTACCACTGCACTAGCAGCTGGGGCAGAGCTACCTGATGCAATTGGAGCAGGTAGAGCAGGAGTTGTGGAGGCAATGCTGACAGGTTGTGACCAGATGGACTGGGTGTTTCAGCTGCCTGGGGTGGTGCCACTACAGTCACCTGTGGAAGTATGGTGGGCTGTACCACAGTGGTCTGTCTAGCTCCCTGTGTTGGTGGTTATTTGGGTTGCAGCAGAAACATATTAAAATAAAAAGAGAGAGAAGGGTTGGGAGAGACAAAACAGAGAGAACAACACCAATTACATGTCACACTATTGTTTTTACTGTTCTAACTTTCAGACATGATGTGGAGGCATTAATGTGTCATAAAATACATCTGTCTTAGTGCTATTGTAAACAAAATGGAAACATTTATTTTACTATGCATATAATCGGATTTCCAGAAAATAACTTCAGTTACAAAAATGTAATTGTTAATGTCATTTCATATTGCAGCAAAGATTTTATAAATACTATCTTTAATAAACTAATTTCTGCTCTTGGGAATTGAACCTATACAAACCTAAGCTGATGTTCTCGTTGCCTTATGCAATAATCATGAACAATCGGAGCAAGCATGAATGCTTGATATGAAGGATAGGTATGCCTTCTCAAGCTGATATGGACTGATGCCCTAAAAAATATCATCTGACTTGCATGCTTACCTGATTCATACATACACAGTGTCTTTCTGGGGTGAGCCAGTTTCTCCTGATGCACCTTCATGATCAGAGCAATATCACCAGCAGCTGTAAAGATAAAAAAAAGGACAGGATATGAAAGCATAATGAATAAGTGCATTGGCTGGCTAATCTTTGCTATATCATTCACTGGTGATGGCTCATTATACTTACAGAACTGAGGGGTGTTTGCCATCTTAATTACATCCTCTCTCTGGCTCAAGAAGTCCTGCTTTCTCCTCTTTAATTCACTGTAAAGGTGATAACATTGTGCCCCAGGGCATGGAATGCCAGTTGAGACAGCCTTGCCCAAGCTATTCCAAGCAATAGCCTTATACTGTGACCTGGTATAGTCCCCCTGCAGTAGGCTATGGCTGTTGTGCTTGGTGACGAGTACCATAAAGATTCTGGACTCCTCTTAACGCCATCTTTGTGCTCTAAATGGAGCACTATCCTCATGTTCACCAGCCCCGTCTATAGAAGTACAGCTAGAACTGTGCATTTGATTTAGCACCTATTTCAGATCTCATGTGCAACAGCCTGTGTGCAAACAGGCACACAGTCAGCTGCATTTGTACAATTTAAAGTAAAAAAATGGCTTGGCAGAAACACTGACAATAATTACATTAAAAAACAATGAAGGTGTGAAATATGTTAGTGATGTGTGACCATATGTTATGTTCACCTTCTTTGCACAAGTTCCAGTGTTATACACCAAAATTGCTTGGAGGTAAAATGCTATGAATTGTGACATATTGGGCTGATGGGACTTACAAACTAGTAGGATTAACTAGTACCACCTGAGAATCAAACTCATGAGAAAAGAAGGATTTCATTCTGTCCCACACTCTGTAAAAAATATCTATAAACTGGTTTTGAACCTTGCATTACCTTTCCCCTTGCATTTGTGTTACACATCATCAGACCTAATTTCAAAGGCAATTATTGAGAAAAGGGGAGCACAGTCGATGGCTTTAGCATATGTAAGTTGTTGTTGTGTCTTTCTGCTTTTCCCAGTTAGGGGTAGCCACAGCGGAACTCCGGTCCGCTAATGATTGGCAGTAGATTTTTACGTGCCGAATTGCCAGCTCTGACGCACAACCTTTAATGAAGGTACGCCCATTCACGCATGTCTCCACACAGAAGACGCTTTAGCTGAGACTCAAACAGGACAACGTCTTACTGTGAGGTGACAACGCTACCGCAGCACCACCACCATAGTGACATACTTTCAAAAGAAATGTATTACTGTCACAATCACTATTTGGAAGATATTTATAAGTAATCCATGATATAGTAGACATACTTCTACATTCCTCATATCACTTTCTGTTATCATGCTTTATAAACTGTAATGATTTACATAATGCATATCAAATTTGGTTATTCATAATATGGATAGATGAGTTTCCAATAATCATACATTTGTAACAGCAACTGACAAGGAGTTCAGCTAACATACTTAGCAGTTATCACACAGACATGTTTGTCAATACTTATTATGAACCCCTTAGTAAAATATTTGTAAACTGGATTTAAACCCTGTATTACCTGCTCTGCTTTTACAAGCTCACTGCAATTACATCTTGTGCCACTGATACAGGTAGCTGACAGATGTATTTTCTATGCTTAGCACTTTCCAGAGTGCTGGCATCTGTGCAATGGCACCAGAATCATTTTTGCGACAGAAGGCAGCCAAAATTAAGTTTTTCATTTTTGCCCTCAGCTGTGAACCATAGTTGCACACTGTCAAGTGGGCACAAATGCAAAAAGAAAAGAGGAATAAAATAACAAGTATAGACATAATTTATAAGTAAAACAATTAAGGGGTATATCTAGCAATGAAGAGAGCCCGTGCATCATTAACCTGACACGTTCATCCTTTCCAGATCTGCTTGCCACATCAGCACTAACATTTGCATTATGCTTCCATCAGGCTTCATATAATGCTGATTCTTCAGAAAGGAGGCAACAATAAATTACAGTAGCTCATGTTTGATACAGCATATAAAATTAGTAATGACAGACTTTTAAAGGAAATGTATTACTCTGAGGATGACTACTTGAGATATGTGAATAAGTAATCCAGCATGTATGAGACATGTTTCCATATTCCACACGTTAATGCTTTTGTAATAACACACTTTACAAACTGTCATGCGTCACATAACTCAAAGCACATGTTCTTATTAATAATGAAAAGAGTTGCTTTCCAACAAAACACATTTGTAATGGTAATTATCAAGGACTACAGGTAACATTTTTCCAGTTATCACACAGACTTTAGCCTGGTTAATTCATATACTAAAATGAGTGTTAATAGTTACTATGACCCTCCCAGTAAAACTACCTTTACACTGGATTCAAACCCTCCATTACCAGTCCTATTTCTCTGAATTCACTGCAATTACACCTTGTGTCACACAGCCAGGTGACTAACAGGTGCTTTTCCTTCACTCGGTACTCACCAGAGTGCTGGTGTTTGTTTGCACAACTGAAAGGCATTCAAGAACAATGCTAACTATATGCCATCAAATCTTAATAAGTTTAACCCCGAATATTCAGCAAATTGCCCATACTGCCCAACTGAAACAGCAGACATTTTACATGTTTTCTGGGGCTATAATAGGGTTCACAACTTGTGGTGTTCTCTAAGAGTTAGATTAGAGAAGATGGGGTATGAAAAATCTACCCTATCATGGGAAACGGTTATCCTACATATCACAACAACTAAACTTCCTAAAATTTTGATTCTTATCACAATTTGTGCCCTTATTACATTTTATATCACAAAAAACTGAACTGTCAAACCCCCAATCTCATGGGAAGATTTTAGTAACCTATTAAGTATATTTCCTCTTATAAATTAGCATATACAACTACAAATCAAAAACAATACTATCATACATACTGGGGATACTTGCTTGATTTAATTCTCAAAAATTAAATTCAGACCATAGTCTAACCCACTTTAAAAAACTTTGACGCGAGTTTGTTGCAACAGAGTCAGTCTATTCCTTTCCTTGTCTCAACATTTAAGTATCTATGTAATATACCTGGTTATATCAAACAGCTTACATACTTCACTCATATTTCTCAACACAATATGCTCCTTCCAATATCTTTCTTCCTTTTGTTAGCTATAAAAACTTGCTGTAGTGAATTCTATAGTCTATAATGTATATAATTATAGGACTGACGTTTCTTTCATGTGTTGTAGATATTTGTCTTTGTTTATTTTCAACCTGACTTTTTTTGACATTCTGTACTATAAAATTTTAAATAAAGAGATTTTTTTAAAAAAAAAAGATTAAATGTCTGAGTTTTTACCTTAGCAGGTGAACTGTCCTTTACTGCTAGTGTATACTGACAGTCCTGGTGTGCAATGGCAAGCAGCTCACAAGGATGAAGCACCCCCCCCCAAAAAAAAAAAATAGATTTAAAATGTAGCTTTCTAATGTTTTCTACACTTTGTATGTTGTCTTATATATGCTCGGCAGCACCATCTCTGACTTTGAACTTTGAAACCATTGCACTTATAAGACATAATTCAGATTATTTTCACTATCTGCCACAGGCACAGAAATATATTATGATGAAGAGAAAGTCGATTACATATACACAAGATGTGACATTGCATGTCTTTACATTAAAGGTGCAAGATAGGCATTTTCTCACAACTGTCCTTTGTAATTTGCCAGTAGATGTGTAGCTGAATGTCACATTTGGACAGCCAAGCTAATACTTCCTGTCACAATAGTAACCAATGAAGAAAATGAAACAAAGCACAGGCTCCGATTTAACTTGAACCACTCACTGCAGTTTATTGTAAAGCACTTTTCCTCAACACTAATGGAAAACTTCTTCAGGCAATAGTAAACAATATTGCAATACTACAGTTGCTTTCTAATCTTTATTTTGTGAGCATCATTCTCTTTTTTATTGTTTTCTAACATGAATGCAATGCCATTTAGACTGCTTTTAATATCTGCTTGCATATGTCAATGTTATCCACTTCACTTGAGTGAAGGAAATGCACCTGTGACAACATTTTACTTAGAGGCACAGTGTGATCATAACCACTTAGTAATAAAACTCTTCTAAAAGTTATCTTCTATGTCAGTCAGTGTAATACCTGACGTTTTGGTAACTATCCTCACCCTGACACCCTTGTAAGTGTACAGCAAACTAGCAGGAGTGTGAAACAGTATTTATTCCTGCTGTAAGACTAATTATTCACACTTGCAAGCCCTTGCAAGCAACACTTCTCAGTGCTTGTTCTTGTGCTGCTAGAGTGTGGGCATAAATTGTGTAGGCCCTCACTCCATGTTTACCAGCCCAGGACTTAGTGCAGGTTGTGTTATTCATGAATTCTAAGAAGGTCACACCTGATTTGCATATTTACAGTTCTCCCAGGAGAGAATCTGCACAGTGTAATCTAATCATGCTGGTAAGGCACTTGTATCAGAGTAGGCTATACTGTTTGGATCCAGAGATGTTAATACTGCCATTTCACTGCTGGAATTTCAATTGTTATCTGTAAAGGTATCTGATTCTTATTATTAATTTATTTTTACATTACAAATGGCTTCCATTTCATATAATCACTTGTTTGCTGTCTTCATTTTGCCCAGTGGTGTTGCCATACCAAGAATAACACTTACTTCTATTAAATAAACTCAAGAAAAATGGGGCTTACCTACTTTCATACTAATATTTCTCCAAGAAATCTTTTTTTTTTGGGGGGAGGGTATTTTTATAGCTGTGTATTACCAGTGTTTAGTCCTACATAGTCATATGTTTAAATTTATCTTGTTCATGATGCCTACCTACATACATTTATTTGTATTTCATCTGTTAACAGTCACTTTGCTTAATTTCCTTTTTTATCTTATTTGTAATCACATACAGGGATATGGTGCCAAAGACATTTGACCCACCTAAACTGCCATTCACAGATGTGGAGAATGAAGCTATTGTGCAGGCCCTACAGCAGCACACAGCTCATATTTGTTGGAAAGACAAAGCTAACAATGCTGTGAGTGACCATATCTGCTAGCAGGTGGTCAATGATGTGTATGCTGTAGGAGGCCATGGCCTTGATTTTGGAAAAGTCAGACATTAGGCCAGAAAACAAAGAACCGTGCTGCTGCTATTGCATGGGATTGGAGTGCTGCTGGTGGTGGTTCTGCTACCAAACCATCACTGACTGAGACAAAGGAGTTCCTGTCCACTGTTAGAGGTCCAGACAGTTCATCAGGAAGTTCTTACATCATGATTGCCATAGGTGGTGAGGTGAAGGATGACCAAAGGGTGTCTACTGGTGAATGTCCAGGTATACTATATTCAGAATCATTTACATATAAATATATCTATATATTTACACACACACACACATATATATATATATATATATATATATATATATATATATATATATATATATATATATATATAGCGAGAGCATGAAAGAGAGGCAGGGGACAAGACAGAGTGATTTTCCACAACCACCTGCAAATAGTAGATACATATCCTTTTGTTTTTTCTTTTACTGTACATAAACGTTGATATATATTTATATATATATATATATATATATATATATATATATATATATATATATATATATATTTATACAGAAAGAAAGAGAGAGAGTACTTTGGGTTTGATTTAGAAAGTCATTTAATTACTTGCATGTACTATTGCTTAACTTAAGTTTTACAGAACATAGGTTTGATCAGTTGTTATTCTATTTCTCTCCTTCATGTGTTAATTACTTGATATTATAGGTGAACCTGCCACCAACATTGTGGAATTCCTACCACCTGATAACAGAGTGTCACTAGTCTTTAATGATGATGATGATAATGATGATGGTGGTGGTAGAGAGGAAGAGTCTGTGGGGTGCAGAGGGTCAGTTTGACACTGAGATTGTGTCTCCCACATCCCCTGGCAATATTTTGGAATCAGTCCATATGCCTATGCATACCATGGAGCCATCAGAGATAGGACAGGTTGAGGATGACATAGTCAATCAAGGTAGTGTGGTTATGTTAAATAAAATAAAAAGATCAATACACAGGAGGTTCAGGTTCAAAAGTTTACTAGTGTACACCAGGAGGCAAAAAACATACAAGGACAGAATTTTGTCTGACATGAAACAGGAAGTACACAATTCTTATAGTCTTTACATTCAAGTTGTGCCCACCTTATTGATGTGGTACGTCACAGGGCATCTACAACACTTTAGCTTACAGTCTTCTATTCATTAAATAATGCTGATGCTGTATATTTAAAAAATGTTTTCCTCTAGTAACAATACGGCCTTGCTATCCACCTGGTCAGACATAATGTCTTTCTATAAAGTTACTTCTTCAAGGTTTCAGACCAGTTCGAATACAATAACAGATTCAGTCTTCTAATACACTTCTTTGTTCCCCTGTAACACTTTCCCAACAGCTGCGTGTTATCTAGTAACACATACACAAGGCCAAATCATCCCAGCAGGAAAGAGCAGAAGATTTCATTATTTCACATATTTAATTTCCTGACCCAGCAGATAATCACTTGTGAAAAGCATAAACATTAAGACTTGCTGAGCTAGCAGCTACCAGGGTCAGAGGTCAACTTGCTACAAGTCACACTGCATTCAAAAACTTCTTGCAATTATATATGAATTCATTCTTTTTGTTATATCATTAATAGAATAAAATGCATTACATACTACTTTGCTTTTAAACTAGCGCTTCACATATATTCAAATACATATTTCTCTAACATTTTCCCTCCTATTAATACTTTTTATTCTATTTTGAAGTATGCATAATGTCATTTCATCTCCTAACCTCTTCCACTAAAGATTTTCAGCTAGGTGAGTCATTTGATCTATACTCCAGAAAAAGTTTTAGTCTGAGATCAATTTTTCAATCTCACCGTCTTGGTACAAAGTTTCAGTAACAGATACATCAATAAAATCTTTGATTAATCTTTTCATGCAGGGAATTCCACAACAAACACATGCTCCTATTAGGAGTAAACCCACACAAATAGCAATCAGAATATTCATTAGGATGGAACCCCACCCCCCAAATAGATTCTAGAAAAAGTCCATCAGTCGGTTAGGGCCTGGTTCAGTCATGGCTGATACTTGCTGAATTACCTCCAGGTGGTTGTTAATTTCATGCCTGTTGTCCGGAATGTATGCACAGCATTCTTCTTTGATAAGCGCACACGTACCACCTCTCGCCGCTAGGGTGAAGTCAACAGCCATTCGATTTTGTAGCACAACAGTTCTCATTGCATTCAGTTCATCAGTCACCAGTTCTAGGGCAGAGAAAGTTGCATTACTCATTACTTCGAGAAGTTTCGACAGCTTCTTCAACTCCTAGATTGATTTGACTGCTCCATATGCTGGGAATATTCCTGCCCAAGATATAACACTGTCACTCAAGTCCATATGAGTCAATTTGCTTTTATCTTTTACAGTATTATGATCTTTCCAACCAGCTTCGATCTGTCCTACTGGATTTACAGGTTTTTCAACTGGACCTTCAGGTTTTCGGGCTGCTTCTCTCACGTTTCATATCTTACCCAAAGGTAATTCCGCAGTATGTCTTATAGCCGGAACCAGATAACCCAAAAATTAACTGCCGGACCAATTCTCAGGTAGCCATTTATATGCTTTTTTCCCACAAATAAAATAACAATTTTCTACTTTAGTACTAATACGCATTAACCCTGCATGAAACATTTTCTGGTCTATAACTGACAATTGTTTAAATAAAACAGGATTCTTGCGAATTTCATTCATGGTTGTTTTCACTGAGTTCAAATATGAGTCATAATTAGTATTGCAAAAAGTATTGCCATTACTAGTCTTAATATAACACCGATAAGATATCATTATATTACAATTGCTCCAGCCCACCTGGAGAGTATCATTTTTATAAAAACATACAATTCCCTTTTGTGTGATAGGTGAAAACAAAGCTATTTTGTCCTGTGATCTCACAGTCCCTGTGTCAAAAAGCAAATTTTCCCAAGTCTCATTTATCCCCAGAGGGAAGCAGACATTATTAGTCCTCCATATGCTGTTGGTATAGCTGTACAAACCCAGCAATTTGAAATGTTCATAATCTCTGCATATACACGTTTCATGGCTAGGTATGTGTTAAAATTTGGATGCCAGTCTATAGATGTTTCGTGACGTCTTCCCACTTTCACTTGTGTGGTTGAGTGTAGGAAAAACCACAACAAAAGGAAAATTATCACAATTATAGTCAATAAATGTATACTCAACAAAATGATTATGCAACATCTCTGGGGTTGATCTACATTTCTATTCGCTTTGTTCTTGGCCATTTTGCCCTTGTTGTATATCAGTCACAAAGTTTTTATCAAGTTGAAAGTTCTTTACCAGTTTGCAGTGTGTCAAATGGACCCAGGACATCCTCTCAGCCACTCTGACTGCAGTAGGCGTCGCCAACAGTATCTGGTATGGTCCTTCCCACTTTGGACTCGCCCAATTCTTCCTCTTCGTCACTTTTAACCACACCCACGTTCCCGGAGCCAAAACTACTTCCACCGGTTTGGTCTGTTCCTTATCTGAAAAAGAGTTAAACTGCAAAACAGATTTATTTGTTAACAGTTTCCTCATATAACTAGCTAATGAACTGTCAGCCTCTTGCTCTGCAGGCATGAGAGCGTTCCACTGAGGCACATAATATGCTCTCCCAAAAACCATTTAGAAGGGAGTCAAACCCTTCACATTTGGAACCGTTCTCATACTCAGCAGTGCTAAAGGCAAACAGTATATCCAATTCTTCTGGGTCTCATCAACTAACTTCCTAAGTTTGTTCTTAAGGGTTCCATTGTACCTTTCCACCAGTCCTGCAGACTGTGGGTGGTAAGCACAATGATTTTTCAAGGAGATTCCAAAAAATCTTCCAAGTTGCTGGATTGTCTGATTAACAAAATGTGTGCCATTGTCACTATAAATCCTTTCCAGAATGCCAAATCTAGGGATTACTTCTTTTATCAGGGCTTTCGCCACTGTTGCTGCATCCGGATTTTTGGTTGGAAAAGCTTCTACCCATTTAGAAAACATATCTACAATGACTAGACAATATTTTTTCCCTTCACACTTATTCAATTCTATGAAATCCATACAGATAGTATGGAACGGATACGGTGGTATAGGAAAACTTCCTTGCTTAGGTTTAAATGCCCCTTGTGCATGGTGCATGTTACAAGTATGACAAGCTGCACAAAATTTTTTTGTGTAATTTGTGAATCCATATGTTTGGAATATTCGGTTTACTAACTGTACCATCCCCCCTGTTGAGACATGGCACTGCCATGGCTCAAAAAAGCTTCACATCTAAATAAATTAGACGGCAATATTGTTTTTTTCTCTTTGGAAATGTACAGTCCATTTTCAAGAATTGCGCCTTGTTTTTCCCATTTTTGTTTTTCTGCTTTTGTAGTAAGCATCTGCATTGTTTTTAACATGTCTAAATCTAAAATCTCAGAGGGTTGTAATTCCTCATTCAAAAGTAAAGTTTCTGAGTCTGAGGCCACTTGCTTTGCAGCTGCATCAGCTCTTGCACTGCCTTTTGAAATCTTATCCTGTTGTTTTGTATGAGCTACACATTTGCAAATAGCTACTTTAGTAGGTAACTGAATAGATTCTAATAATTCCAAAATAAATTGCGCATGATTAATTTGTTTTCCACTAGATGTTATCATTCCCCTATTCTTCCATTGTTGTGCAAATACATGTACTGTAGAGAAAGCATACTGACTATCAGTATATATGTTTACACATTTGTCTTTTGCTAAAGTACATGCTCATGTTAAAGCTATCATTTCTGCTGCTTGTGCAGACAAGTTATGTGGTAAGGGTTGGGCTTATAAAATTTCAGTGTCTGTAACTACTGCATACCCCACTAGATTCTTTCCTGTAGGGCCCCTTCTGCATGAGTTGTCCATGTAATATGTCACCTCGGCATCATCCAAGGGCATATCTGTGAGATCTTGTCTAGACAAGGTTAACTGTTCAATTTACTGCAGGCAGCTGTGCAGTGTGCCATCCGCAGGAGTTGGGAGTAATGTTGATGGATTTAATGTCGTACATCGTTCAATTGTCATATGAGGTTGGCTCAGCAGTATAGTCATACATGAAAGATGTCTAGCAGGAGAGATTTGCTACTTTTTCTTGCAGTAAAATTATTGCAACTGCATGAGGCACTCTCAATGTGAGAGGGTGGAATAATACCATTGAGACCGAGGCCTGTATTGCCATTGCAGCTGCAACTACTGCTTGTACACAGTGAGGCAAAGATTGCACCCCTGGGTCTAACTGTGATGAATAATAGGCTATGGGGCGTTGCTTATCCCCATGTTGTTGCATCAGCACTGACGTCATATATCCTTGCTTGCAATCTATGGTCTGAAAGAACCGTTTGTGATAATTTGGGAGTCCTAAAACTAATGAAGAAGCTAACAACTGCTTCAACCTGCAGAAAGCAGTTTCTGCTTCGGGTGTCCATTGTAATAAATCTTGTGCTGCCATTGGTGTTTTATATATCAAGTCAGTCAGTGGAGCAGATTCCAAAGCATAGTTTGGTATTCAACTCCGACAAAAATTAGTTGTCCCCAAGAAGGACATCATTTCCTTCTTGGTTGCTGGTTTGGGTGCTTGTAAAATTGCTGTCTTTCTATCCTCGTCTAGTATCCTACCTTCAATGGATATCACATATCCTAGGTATCTAACTTGCTTTTTCCAGAGTTGTAACTTAATTTTGTTCACTTTGTGTCCTTGTGTTGCTAAGAATTTCAATAGTGCTATAGTATCTTCCCTGCATTGCTGCTGGGTGGGGGCTGCTAGCAAAATGTCATCTACGTAAAGTAGAATTTGACTACCTCCTGGTGGGGTAAACCCTGCCAGGTTGCTAGCCATTTCTTGTGCGAATATTGTTGGGCTTTCACAATATCCCTGTGGTAGTCGAGTATAGGTATACCTTTTACCCTGAAATGTAAATGCAAACCAGTATTGACTATCAGGATGTATAGGTATTGAAAAGAAAGCATTACTGATATCTACCACAGAGAAATACTTTTGTTGCGGTTTTAAGTCATTTAACAAGGTATGTGGGTCTGGCACTGTGGGTGCTCTGGGTATAACTGCATTTTTTACAGCTTGTAAATCTTGAACCATCCACCATTCCCCGTTTGCTTTTTTAACAGGAAATAGGGGTGTATTACATGGTGAATCAGGAGATTCTACCAGTACTCCTTCCCTGAGTAATGCTGCTATTATAGGCTTGATTCCTATTTCTAGATCTTTTCTCAAAGGGTATTGTCTTTTCTGTGGTCTAAATGCTGACTCCGGTGTAATTATAACTGGTCCTGCTGTTCGAATAAGTCCTACATCTGACTTGCCTGTTGACCAAAGAGTCGTTGGTATCTCACATAAAGCTTTCTCTTCTTCTTCTAATAAAAATGCTAATCAGCTGTCCTCGCTAGATTGCAAGTGTACAGCCAGGTGCGTCTGCATCAACCAATTCAACTTTTGTTTCTGTATTCCCTGTTCTGACAATTCTAAGTCAGTCTGTTTCTCCCATCTTGTTACCTTTTCTCCTAAGTCTGCCCATTTTACGTTTTTATTCTTTGTCAAGCTGACATGGGGCAATCGATTTGACCTATATAATGCAAGGAATTCTTGAGGTAATGAACAGCTAACTACACTGTTCCCCTCATTATCCCAATACAGAGTACATAATACTAATCTAGTTGCACGATTTCTGAACAATTCTTGCTCATATTCTCTATCAGGTCCTGGCGTATTACAGTACTATAGAGTACAGTGTAACAAATGCTGTCGATCAGTGTCAAGGGAGGGGGCTTTACTGATGGCTATGTTCATCAGTTCCTCAGTTACTGCCCCTAGACCAGTCGTAACTAGGTCCTGGCTGTACCAGTTAAAAGATTCATCCTCCGATCGCACCACAAAAGTATCCATTTGTCTCTGTGCCTCCATACCCTGCACAGTTGGAACTACTGCTATGCCGAATATCTGCATAAGGTCCCTACCCAATAGGTTCACTGGACACTTCGCAGAAACAACAATCTTACTTCTTTGGGTCATACCTGAAACAGGGTCAGTTATTGCAATATCATGGGAGAGTTGTTCCCTGTATAGCTGTCCATTCGCAGCTTCCACTAATATATAATCAGGTGATTCTAAATGTTCTGGTAACTTGGAGGGGTGTATCAGGGTCTGTGATGCTCCTGAGTCACATAGGAATTTGACTTCCCTTCCCTCCACCAGAAGTGTAACTTCTGGTTTTGTGTCTGCTAAGTAGAGCTCTAGGCTCAATAATGCTAAATCCAAAATTTCATTTTCTTCATCCTCCATATCTGCTTGCACTTCCTCTATTCCTTCTATCACATTTACATTTGTCCTCTGTTTATTAACTTCTCCTGATGATTTCTGACTTCTGCATGATGTATCTTCACTATCATATAGTCAGTCCTCATCTCCCTTGTCTTCTGTGATTACCTTCTTATTCTGTTTACAATCCCTCGCTAGATGTCCCTTCTTCCCGCACTTAAAGCATTCACTTCTCTTTTTCCTTTCCTCAAAATCTTCTGACCATTTTTCAGAATGTTTATTTCCCTGGGCATTTTTCTTTCTCTTTTTACCTGACTGTAACACAAATACTTCAGCTCCATCTTCAGCAGTGAAGACTTGCGCCTTCTTTTTCTTTTTGCTATTAAAATGTCTTTCAGCATGTCTAGCATATTCAAGTAAGGCTTGTAGCCTACCTGTTCGATGGTCTATCATATGCTTCATAATGAAGCTACTGATAGGTGCAATGCAACCTTTTAAAAATGCATTTTTCAATTGTTGTTCATACGGGGAATCATTCACTTGATTTTCAGGAACTGTCATACCGCTATGATTATTAAAACATTCCAATAATCTAGCATAGTACCCATCTATCGTCTCATTTTCCTGTTGTATGCATTGGTTAATGCAAGTCCAGTCTGCTCTAGGTTTCCATTTCTCAGAGATTCGGTCTGCAAGACCTTTCACTCTGTTGTCTAATTCTGCGTCACTATGTGGGAGTGGTTTAAGCTCTGCATTACAAGGATTTCAGGTGCTGCAAATCATGTGCCAATCTGGACCTATAATTTGTCTGACTACTTTTTCTACTTCTTCCCCATTCAAGTGGTAACTCAACCTCATGCCTTACAAATCTTCTAAAAATTTCGTAAAATTAACTTTTGGATGGGGGATTCCCTCAGTAGCTTTCCGGATATCCTCTGGTGTCCATGGTCTGTATACTAAGAGAGTTGGGTCCTGCCCTGCCTGTCCTGCCTGAGGATTTGGGACATCTATAAGCGGACACATTTCTTCCTCATTTTCATCCTGTAGGTTCCTCTCTATTTGATACGATTCTGTGTCCCCATGTATCTTACGCGCTCGGGACTTAGTTTCAATAGGATCTCTAATAAACGGTCGTGGTCTCGCTGAGACCTCAGGGTAATGCGGAGGTGGACCAGCCTGTCCACTCACTTCATATCCTGAAAAAGGTAACGGAGGAGGCAGGGGAGGAGGAGCTGTTGCTATTACTATGTTATTATCTTCTTTGTCCAAAAATAATGCTTTTGAATTTTTAGTCTTCTGTTCCCTACGGTTTGCTTCCTCAATCCACCTGTGTGCCTGCGGAATGCCTAATTGGCGTTGCTTTTTTGCCTGACCTCCCGCGTCAGATTTAAGTTGCTTAAGGAGTTTAACCAGTGAGGTTTTATCTAATTTACCATCTAATTCATATTTGTTAACCCATTTCGTATAATACCTAACATTATCAGAACGTTGTGATTGCATATATTTTGCGTCATCGGTTAGGGGCGGATCTCGCGATGCTTTAGTGCACTGATTTCCCATGTTAAAAGAAAATGTTACGTAACCCTTCTTATCACGTGGTACCAAAATTTCAGTTCCTTTTCACAGTTTATCTAGAATAACTGCCTTCCTTATTCTGTTACCCTGATCTATGACCAAATACACAGTAATTCCTTTTGTCCCTGATCTGCATAACAAATCTTGACAACAATATTTACTGTAACCTAGTCCCTGATCTAAAACAGAAAAAAGGCAAAATCTTCCTACCTGAGCCTCCGGTATTGAGCCGTCCAGGATCCGCTCTTCGGCCACAGATCAGAAAGTGGCCAGCCTCTTTAAACGACAATTCAGTCAGAGGTCTTTTCACCCAAGAAGAACCGTTTCGGTAACTTCTCCTGTGCAGTATTCGACCACCGGTAGACTCTGATCTGTAGCTGTCTGAGGGATTTCCGACTAAAGAAGGACCAAACTGTTAAATAAAATAAAAAGATCAATACACAGGAGGTTCAGGTTCAAAAGTTTACTAGTGTACACCATGAGGCAAAAAACGTACAAGTACAGAATTTTGTCTGACATGAAACAGGAAGTACACAATTCTTATAGTCTTTACATTCAAGTTGTGCCCACCTTATTGACGTGGTATGTCACAGGGCATCTACATCACTTTAGCTTACAGTCTTCTATTCATTAAATAATGCTGATGCTGTATATTTAAAAAAAAGTTTTCCTCTGGTAACAATACGGCCTTGCTATCCACCTGGTCAGACATAATGTCTTTCTGTAAAGTTACTTCTTCAAGGTTTCAGACCAGTTCGAATACAATGACAGATTCAGTCTTCTAATACACTTCTTTGTTCCCCTGTAACACTTTCCCAACAGCTGCGTGTTATCTAGTAACACATACACAAGGCCAAATCATCCCAGCAGGAAAGAGCAGAAGATTTCATTATTTCACATATTTAATTTCCTGACCCAGCAGATAATCACTTGTGAAAAGCATAAACATTAAGACTTGCTGAGCTAGCAGCTGCCAGGGTCAGAGGTCAACTTGCTACAAGCGACACTGCAGTTTCAAAAACTTCTTGCAATTATATATGAATTCATTCTTTTTGTTATATCATTAATAGAATAAAATGCATTACATACTACTTTGCTTTTAAACTAGCACTTCACATATATTCAAATACATATTTCTCTAACAGGTTACTACAGCTATAGAGATGACACAGTCTCCCCATAGCAATTGTGAGAATGAAGTACCTAACTGGGTTGTTGGCAGTCATTCTCAGAGGAGGCCTGCTATCCACTCTTCTCTCAGTTTTGGTTTGTCAGAAAGTGCCATACAGCATATATTTTTAGGGCTGTCATGGAGGCACCGGCACGTTGCACCAAGGCATCAGAAGAGATAGTCTGACTACCGCATGCTGTGCATTCTGATGTATGATACTGCCTGAACCTGTAAGTGACTATTTGGATAGGAGGAATGACACACTGGGTCTGTTAGTATCTGTAATGGAATGTTTGCTAGTGGAGGGTCGGCATTCAAATGGCCTGAGATTTGCTACATCATCAGGTGTTAGGTGATGTGGCTATGCCAGATCCCACTCACTTATTTGAACTACTTCCAATGTTCCATCAGTGATTGAGGTGTCCACAGCAGACATGGTAGGCCATGTGTTCATGGTCATAGATATATTCATTATAAGATCTCTTCCAGCTGGTATTGTTCACATTCAGGTATCACTTTGACTTCTTGCCAGGGTCCTGGAACAAGCAGTGCAACTGCTGGGAGAGGTACTTGTCATGGTTGGGGGAGATGATGGTGACATGGCTACTCTGACGTGCATGTCTTACAACTGTCCAAGATGCCTTAATTTAGTGCTAGTAAAGTGCTTTTATTGTGTTGATGCAGACTACACACACACATTAAAAATCATCTTGGCCAAATGACCTCACACACACAGACATACACACACACACACACACACACACACACACACACACACACACACACACACACGCATGCACGCACGCCCACACACATACACACACACACACACACACACACACACACACACACACACACACACACACACACACACACACACACACACACACACACACACACACACACACACACACACAAATTATATTATAGAACGTGCCTTTGATTTGCTGAAATCACGATTCTAGCATCTAGACATTATTAATGACTGATATAAATCTGTTTCTTCTGGCCCTGAGAATTGTATATTTGTTTTACAACTTTTTTTTTCACACACTTACTTCTTAGGGGTCAGACTTGCCCTCCTGTATCCCCCCTACCCCCACCCTGTGCAAGTGATAATGACAGTGCCCTGCCCTTTGCACATTTATTTGTGACTTTGGATTTCCTATGTCTGATGCATAGAATGAATAGCTAATGCTTGCTTACTCAGATACTTGCTTCAATGGAATGTAGTGCAGAAAGTTTATTCATATTTCTTCTTGTACAGTTGTAAACAATTTGTTATGTACTTCTTGACCCTCACTTTATTTGTTGTATTATTCTTACTAAGACACTCCTACTAGCTATGCAATTACCACTTGCTCCTAAACTTGCACATATAATGCTAATGTTGGCCTACTCACTGATGTTTTATCTACATTGGTCAAGTGTCATGCATGATACCTAGTACTGAGCAAAAGAAAATCATATAAATTTATTTTAGTTAACATTTGTTTACCAGGAAAGGCCGACTTGGAACAAAGCCACTTTTCAGTGGAGACCCTGGGAGTAACGATCCAGATGCATGTCTTTGTAATGTGGGAAGAAACAAGTGTACCTGGAGATAACCCACACAAATGAAGGGAGGACATGCAGACTCTGGAAAGATGGCACTGAAGCCAAGAATCAAACTAGAGAACTTTTTGCTGTGAGGCAATAACGCTACCTGCACCACTGCAGCATCCAGAAATTTGCCCATTTGGGTGGGTTTGACATGCTGCATTGTGTTTGTTTATTTAATGTTGGCCAACTACCTCCTTTTCTGGATTAAAATTCCAGTGATGTGCATGTTCATTGAAATAAGATTTTGGTGTTGTCGTCTTTGTTAAGTATGATTCAGTTAAATAGAATTATGGTCCACAAACACACACACACACACACACACACACACACACACACACACACACACACACACACACACACACACTAGAGAAAACTATAAAGCAGCTAAGACAAGAAGTATCATTGTTAGAAGATTATAGAAGAGGGAAAAGATCAATGAAAATATTAAGAAAGATAGATATGATAAAAGCAATGCATGGTGTTAGAACAGACCAGGATATGTTATGCACTGTTGGAGATAAACTAAAAATTACAAAACAGGCGGAAAGACTTAGAAGATACGAAGATAAATATAAGGGATAAACACAAAATAAACAAATTATTGATGACCCAAAAAAGTTTTATAGAGAACTGGGAAATAAGGTAAAAGGAATAGATAGACCGCCAAAAAAAGAGGAAGTAGATACATTTTGGAGAAGTATCTATGACGATCCTGTGGAACATAACAAAGATGCTAAATGGATAGAAGAAGTAAAAGAGAGAATAAGAAGTTTAAAGGTACAGGATATGAAATGGGATGAAATAACAGCCAGAGTGATTGAAACAAAGTTGAGAAAAGCCTCTAATTGGAAAACACCAGGCCCAGATGCAATATCTAACTTTTGGCTTAAAGTATTAACTTCTTTGCACGATGATTTAGCCATGAGTAAGAACTATTTATATATGCACCCCGAACACACACCGTACTGGTTAACAACAGGAAAAGCAATGCTCTTACTTAAGAGTGAACCTACAAGCTACCCTAAAAATTATAGACCAATAACTTGTCTTCCGACAACATACAAACTATAGTATCACACCCACAAAATACTACGGTGGATACCATGAGCAAACACTGTGCTGGACAACGGCTCAAGAATTAAAAATTATATTTATTAAAACAATGGTTAAGCACTTTCATCTAAAAAATAGACTTCATCAGAACATACAAACTATACATGGGAATTGACGCTGACAGAGTTTATAGTCATTTAGAAGAAAACTCAATTATGGCAGTTGAACAAAAGGGCAATAAAAGAATGTCATATGGAACAAAGGACCGTTTGTTGTTAAACAAAGTTACAGTGGAGAATTGTAAGAAGGGGAAAAACCTAAGTACGGCATGGATTGACTACAAAAAAGCATTTGATAGTATCCCACATTCATGGATAAAAGAGTGCTTAAAAATGTTTAAGATACACCCTACACTGATTGATTACATTAGAGTAACCATGAAACAGTGGCAGACCACTTTGCAATTAAGCCATGATAAAGGACAGATTATTATCCCAGGGATAAAAATTCAAAGGGGGATCTTCAAGGGTGACTCTCTGTCACCCTTGTTATTCTGCCTTGCCATTAACCCATTAAGCTGCTTACTTAACAGCCAAGGCCGTGGCTACAATTTGGCTTCTAGAAAACAACAAAGTCTAATGACTTCTCTTCTCTTTGTTGATGATTTAAAATTGTATAGCTCATCAGATGAGGAACTGAAAGCATAGCTGCAGGTTGTCAAAACTTTTTCAGATGATATCGGAATGTCATTTGGTCTTTATAAATGTGCAAAAGCAACCTTTAAAAAAGGAAAATTGCAGCACCAGGAAAACATCAGCTTGGGACAACAATGTGATATAAAAGAACTTCAGCAAGAGGGGGTGCATAAATACTTAGGAATTGATGAAGGATCAGCAATAAAACATGAACAAATGTGAATAAGGCTTAGTAAGGAGTACTTTAGAAGACTTAAATTAATCCTGAAAACAGCATTGACACCTAGGAACAAGATCCAAGCTATAAATCAATTTGCTCTTCCTGTCCTAACTTATAGTTTTGGAGTGATTGACTGGCCCCAAAAAGTGTTGGATCGATTGGATATGAAGCATCCTTCTTACTCACCAAATGGTTTATAAAAATAAGTGTATACCAAGATTATATATCCCCTGTTCTGAAGGAGGCATGGGCCTTCTTGAAATTGATTACATGTATAGATCTGCCATTGTGGGACTCCACACATATCTATTGACCTCACAAGATCCAAATGTGGTAAAAATTTTGAAACATGAGGACAATAAATCTAAGATGACATCTCTGCTTAATTTAGCAGAAGCATATCAATGTCAAGCAGGAATGGAAATCAAACCAGAAGTGGATAAAAACCAGGCAGCAACTGAATGTGCTAAAAAAGAAAAGAAAGAATATAAGGTGAAGGATCAGATGAGAAGGCAAGAAATGTGGAAAAAACATAAATATAGTTACAAGTATAAAAAACTTCTGGAAGAGCGTCATGTTGATCAAGAATGAATACAGGAATGGTTAAGGAGAGATGAATTTACATCAAGAAATGAAAGGATAATATTGGCAGCCCAAGATAATGGGCTGTGTACACGCTGGTTTACTAAATCCATTGAACATGTGGGAGAAACAGACATATGTAGGTTTTGTGGAACAGAGTTGGAAACAGTTACACACCTTATTGCTGGTTGCGATGCTCTAATGGCAGAGGGACTGTATACTGAAAGGCATAATAATATGGCGAGATTGTTACACCGGAGATTGTACAAACATTATGGTATCAAAGTGACTGAAAAACATTGGAAACATGAGCCACAGAGAATCATAGTAAATGATGAAATTTACATCACATGGGATCACCCAATACCAACAGTCCAAAAGATGGATGCTAGAAAACAAGACAAAGTGATACAAGAAAAGAAGACAAAAGTAGCATTGATCATTGAAATTGCCACAACTAGTGACTATAGTGTCTTGCGTACAGAGAGACACAAAGTCATAAAATACCTTGTATAAATAGGTGCACAGAGTCCTCTCTAGGCAGAAAACTGTCAGTGGAAAATAAGGAACTACAAACGTAAAGAAGCACCAACAGTACCACAGCTAGGAGATTTATTTAAGTTAAACAGTACAAACAGTACACAGGTTAGCGCTTTCAGGGATCTACCCCTTCATCAGACTGAAAGCGCTAACATGTGTACTGTTTGTACTGTTTAACTTAAATAAATCTCCTAGCTGTGGTACTGTCAGTGCTTCTTTATGTTTGTAGTTCATAAAATACCTTGATCTGCAGGCAGAAATGAGAGCCATGTGGAAGAATAGTAGTAGGAGCAACGGGTCTTATAAAAAAGAATCTACAATCATATTTAGATATGTTACCAATTCATGTAACACCATATGAATTGCAGAAGGAGTCATTGCTGGGCACATTGCGGGTACTGCGAAGAGCACTTTTGGCTAACATCAAAGAGTGAAATAATACTAATTTCATAAACTTTAATCATACTCTGACTTAGGAATGGGGTCCATTCTCGTCATGGTATTAGTAACCCAAAAGACTTGGAGAAATCAAAAAAGGGAATTTACAGTCACCCATCCATTGATCTAGGTTGGATTTGAAGAGTGTCAGGGAGGGGTTCTGTTTCATATGAGTTGGAAACTTGTTCCAGAGAAGTGGCAGTCTCTGGGTAATGCATCTATCTCTCCAGCATGACCTTTTCACATCAGAGACTAGGTTAAGATCCCTGGAGTGAGTGATCCTCTTGCAGTTCCATTTACAAATGTGTAGCATTTCCATCAGGGTTGGGTCAGAAACTGCCCTGTAAGCCAGGCACAGGTCACCTCTTAGCAACCTGTAAGAGACAGAATACAGTGACAGGGCATTCAGTCTCTCTGCATAAAACTTGTTTTGTATACCCTGAAAATTCTGTGGTCTTTCCAGCTGTTGCAGGTGTCTGGTGAGGTACATGCAAAAGGGAGCATTGTACTGAATTATTTGTCTGATGAGGGCTGAGTATAATTGAATTATAACATCCTTAGACCTAAATGCAATGCCTTTACTTATAAGATATGCACCATAGAAGGATATCCTTACTACTGTGGATATGTGGTAGTCAAAGTTCAGACTGCTATCAACTTGAGCACCCAGGTCATGTAGCACTGGGTCTTCACTTAGTGAGGGTGATGTCTATAATGCAATTATTATGGATATCAACTTTCCCAAAAGGAATAATAATGCATTTGTTTTCCATTTAGCTTTAATCCGTGGTTTTGGCACCAATCCTGTGTCTGCGTTAACCTTGTCTGCAGTATATTAGCAATGTTAAGGGACTCAATGATTGCTCCCAATTTGCAATCATCAGTAAACTTGGTCAGCCACAGGCCATGCAAGTTTGTCTGGATGTATGAGAAATAAATTCTGAACAGTAAGGGTGCCCAGCAGAGAAGCCTGTGGTATGCCATTGGTGACTGGTCTTTTGCTAGAAATGAAGTCAATTTCAATTCCTTTTGCCTTGTTTTCAAGACATAGACTAGCTCAAGAGAGTCATATTTGACCAGTCTTGAGGTTTTCTTATCCTTAATGAAGATGGATACACCCACTCCTTTGGTTCTTTATGCTTAGTTTGTGGTCTGAATTTTTAGAAGGCATTGTAGCCATGCATGGCCAGGGTGCTTTCCATGTCTTTGAATCATGTCTCAGTGACTGCACAGACATTAGTGTCTTCCAAAGTGAGGAGTTCTTCCAGGGAGTGCAGTTTCTTATTTTAGACTCCTAGCATTAAAAAGCATTACCTTGAGTTTATCTAGAGAGTATTTTGTAATTTTGGGAGGTTGATTATTTTGACACTGCTTAAAAGGTACAATAAGGGTGGCTAATGCCTTTGCCAGTGTCTGAAAGCCCAGAGGAGTTAGGTGAGTACCATCTCTGGCAAAGCAGCTTGGCCTGTTGACCATGTCTTCCCAGGTTGACAGATATCGAATCCGTTTGGACTGGCACCACAAGGTAAGCCAATTGTTAAAGTCAATCATTTTTTGTCTGCATTGTGGCATCATCCTAGGAGAAGGTAGAATGCTGCTTAAGGCTTTATAACAAACAGCCTGTGACACATAATCTTAGAGCTCAGTCATGTTACTATTCATATAGTTCAGTGAGGTACGTCACAAGTAATTCACCCCCAAATGGACTATGACAGATTCATACTGGTACTTGTGATTAAGTGACCTGAGTACTTGAGTCACTTGATGGATCCTGGCACCTAGCAGGCAGATAACCATAACCCACTCCTTATCCACCCTGGTGAGAGGAACATCTGTGTGTCTCACAATGATCAAAATATTAGGTTTTGTGGTGCTACTCTTCATGGACTTACTTGTTGAGACACTGGTGTGTGTGTGTGTAATTATGTGTTCTGGTTGTGTTTGGCATTGTTATGTGAGTAAGTGGTTTCCATTTGAGAGGTCTCAATAAAAATGGAGAGTTACAAACCTGGAGACTGAATTCAGATTATCTCCTAAACTATAGTAAGTGATGTTCAGCAATACAGACATGGGATTGCCCATGAAATTCATATAGACAATAAAAATGCGGCTAGGCATACTGTTTAGAATCACAAGGTGCTTCAGTAAAATGGCTGTCAACATTAGTAGCCAGCTGCTATGGTGACTTCAGGATGGCGTGTTACTCCACAAAAAAGCCACCCTGTGGCTGAATGGGGAAAATACAGTAGATTTTTTTTGGAACACATATTTGAAATGATGATGCTAATGCGTCTGTCACTGGAGCATGCTTGCATTTTCATTACAAAAAAAATGAAGCCCATCCAAATAGTCAAGAGTATAAGACTGAAACATAAAGCTGCCTGCCAGTCAGCTCAATTACCTTTTGTATTTCACAGATACCCCTTGAGATTCGTGGAATAGTAAACTGCTTATGATCAGTAACTCATTGCTACAACCACCACTTGCAGAAGTGCAGCTTTTTCTGGATTGGGCTAAAGGTCTCCTTCAGTTTCACATTCAAGCAAGTAGTAGCATCAACATGAAAAACAGTATTGGGTGAGTGTTTTATAACATATGTTATCTTTTATGAGGAATAAATATCTTAACAGTCTCCTTTCTTATAGTATGCTACATACTGACACAGAACTTCAATAGAGTCAGTAAAACTAGGAAAGTATCATTTGAAAGAAGCATCAGTTTAAACAGTATGAAGAAATATTTTCTCAAAATTATTAAACTTATATTTGTGTGGATTAAAAACTTAATTAGCCAGACTTCTTAATATTAGCATCCCCTTACTTTGCTTAGCTAAATGTGACACATTTCCCATTAAACAAGAATAATATAGTATAATTTCAGTATGAGTGAACTTGTGAACTTTACAACAAAATGTATGCATGACAGAGTGATGAACCTGATGCTGCACTGAGGGACAGCAATATAGGGATACAAAACTATTGTTCATGTACTGTTTATTAAATGCCATTTTTTGTCAAAATTGGTCGAGTGGACTGCTTGGTGTGTGGAAGAATAATTGAAGCCTGCAACTTCAAATGTAAAGTATGTAAGAGTAGGTAGTAATGTCCCAAACCTTTTGTTTATACCTAAAGTTTTAGCTTTTGGATTGAGTGCAGAATCCAGCACAAAGCAACCTAGGCAGCTGCCTAGGACCCAGTGCTGGTTGGGGGTCCTGGCCTGGCCTGGCATTAAAAAATGGTAAAAAAAATGCTCCACCAACTTCCAACATGAATCCAGAAGATTTCAGTAGATTTAGAACTGGAAGCACAACTGCCCAGAAGCTGCTGTATCAACCTGGAATACCCATCATGAGAGTGGGAGATTTGTTTTAGCACAGCAGTAGGAGAAAGATTTCAGACCTTTGAGGACTACAGGAAATGTAGCTTTGTGAAAGTAGCTTTGAGATCAGCTTGGACTCATTTGATTTTTAGTAGCAACTGGACCCATGCAGAGTGCTCACATTGGGAAACAGAGTAAGAAGACTTCAGGAGATATAGCTGGGAATCTTTTTGAGTAATTGATTTGGCAGCAATTGATTGAACCCAAGAGGAGGGGACACACTGCCAGAGTTTTGCAGAACATGTGTGTCTTTGTGTGTGTGTGTGTGTGTGTGTGTGTGTGTGTGTGTGTGTGTGTGTGTGTGTGTGTGTGTGTGTGTCTGTAAAGATTTGTTTCCTGCAACCCATAGTGGTTATGGTGTAAAGAAAGGAATTGATTGTAGTAAACAGGAAGATCATCATATGAGCCATGTTCTTTGAGTACAACCTTTGGTTTCTTTGTTTTATTGACTGTTGACAGTGTATTTATTATCTGGCTGTGAATAAAATGAACAGCTTGACATCTACATTTTTTATTAACCTTGTTTCTTTTGCAGACACACTGGAATGAAATGCATTGCATTGGGCTACTACAGTCTATTTGGTACTTAGTTCAGATGAGTACAGCTATGAGCTGCTTCTGTAGTTCAGGGTTTGATTCCCTCAGCCTTCATTTGTCTATTGTGTGACTCTGACCAAGCTACTTCATCAGACAGTGCTTGTAGGCTGCCCCTGAAAAGAGACACTTGCCTCCTGTGGGCTGTCCCAAGCTGTTAGTAAATGCACTGTACATTTGTCTTTTGAATTCCTGCACCCTTCACTAGATACAGGTCTATGTTTGCCTACTGAATTTCAAAAACCAAGAATGGCTAAATACCGAACGATAAACATTAAATGGTAAAACTAACAAACAACTTCAGCAAAAATAAATCCAACAACCAGGAAGTAAACAGATGCATAATGTAAGTGAAGGGAAACCTATTAAATTTGCCCTATTCCCCACTGCAGAGCGATCTCAGAGTTGGTATATATAGTTAGTGGGTGCGTTCCCCACATTGGTCAAAGCCTCCCAACCTCATTTGGCTGTGCTCCTGATGTTGCCCGACTATGGCCATTCTATGGATTTATTTTCATGGAGGTTGTTGTTCGTTAATTTTTCCATTCAATGTTTATCATTCAGTATTTAGACATTCACGTTTTTTGAAATTCAGTAGGTGAACATAGACCCCATAGATACTACTTAGAGCTTCACTATATGTTGTTTTATTATAAGTCCCATCGCATGTCTTGCAGTTTCATGGATCACTAGATGCATTTTCAATAACTGTGAGTTTCAAGGGAAGAGATGAT